>NC_057723.1:23204965-23244014 GCF_004010195.1 Chiloscyllium plagiosum | reverse complement strand
AAAAAACATCCCCTGCAGCGCAATTTAAAGGTAAGTTCTTAATTATTTTCTACTGGCTCTTGCTGAATTTGTAGAAGTGTTTAACATTATCTAGAATTGATTAAAGTTGATGATATTGTTAAGGAGTAATGCCTCAGCTGGACAAGGCATCTAGAAGGTGAAAGTGAGGGCTGCAGATGCTGGGAATTAGAGTCGAGAGTGTAGTGCTGGAAAAGCACAACAGGTCAGGCAGCATCTGAGGAGTAGAAGAATTGACATTTCAGGCAAAAGCCCTTCATCAGGAAGGTCTTTTGTCTGAAACATTGACTCTCCTGCTCCTCGGATGCTGCCTGACCTGCTGTGCTTTTCCAGCACTACACTCTTGACTCTAACCTCCAGCATCTGCAGTCCTCACTTTTGTCAAAGCATAGAGAAGGCCTCTGACTTATAGGATCCTGTCAGGCCATTTGCTCTAGTTTTACATTGCCCTGTCAATTAAGAAAAAAGTTGGAGCTCAAGCTGTGTAGAATGGGACGAGCTGCTTGCTAAGGGAATGGGAGTGGAGATGTGGTCTTAGCAGAAGGCCAAAGTCTTCCAGGAGCATTTCTCTGAACTCAATCTAAACCACAAACTGTGTGCGAAGTCTGTGTTTTTTCAAGGAGGTTCTCATGGAACCTTGTTTCCTCCAGCAGCTAAGCTTTCAACTTTAGCTTTGGTTCAGTTGTTAGTGTTCTTGCCCTTGAACCATAAGATTCTGAGTTTATCTTCTATTCCAGGACTTGTGCATAAAAATCAAGACTTCTTTTGCACACCAGTGCAATATGGATAATTGTTGGATGCACTATTTTTGGATCTTATATTAAGACTAGTCACATTAGCCTACTCAAGGGAATGTATGGATTCCATGGCATTATTCTGAAGAAGAGCTGGGAACTTATCACCAGTTGGTCAATACTTATGCTATAATCAATATCACAAATAGTTTATCTAGATACCATTGTTGTCTATGAGAGTATGTTGTGGAAAATTGATTACAGTGCTTCCTGCATCACAACATTTGAAAAATACAAGACTGGCTATAAAGTACTTTAAGCCATCTCGCAGACTTGGAAAGTGCTGTAAAAGACATTTAGTCCTTCCTCTTCTTCTCCCCATCTTTCTCCCCTTCTTCTTCTCCTTCCTCACCTTTCTGCTTTTCCTCCCTTCTTTGCTTATTTCTTTGATGAGCTATCATTTCCTAAAATTACATTTTGGTAAGTCAAAAGCCATTCTTTTTAGCCCACCTTGCCACAAACTTTGCACTTTTCAGTTTCTCAGGCTGAACTACATTGTTTCTATTGAACCATGAGCTGAGATTAATCTCGTATATATTCCATCAAAAAACCATTTACCTTGATTTTCATAATGTCACTTGTCTAAACCCTGGGCTCAGGAAAACTACTTCACAGGAAAAATCTTCATATATGGCATGGCAAAAGATTCAACTACTCCAATGTTTTACTTGCTGACTTCTCATTTTCTACAATCCTGTATTCACATTCACAATACTTCACATGTAAGGCTGCATGTATTGGAATTCTGTTCTTAAATCTTTGTTGTACAAGGTTCCTGAAAAGTTAATATTGAAGGTGCATTAACTGCATCCAATCTGATGAAATAACATTGTCTTTGAATGGAAAATTGGAGAGTCTTACATGGAGACGGATATCATCTTTGGCTCTTTATAGTTTTAATTCTGCCAAAATATTTAATGTTATTTGTACCTATCAATATCATGAAATATACTACACCTTGTTATGTAAAGCAAAGGCCTCTTCTTGTTAAGGTTCCCTAATGGTTGTTTCTCTACAATTAGTAATTAGACAATTAGATTCAACATAGAAAGGATGATTCATTCCTGTGTTGTGTCTGTGGGAGAATATGCATACATCTTTGCTATTAACTGAAGACAAAGTCAACTTGTTCAACTGAGGAGAAGACAAAGGAAAAGAAAAGAACTTGGTCAATTGTCAGTTGACAATAACAAGGCCTTCTAACCACCTGATGAAGGAGCAGCACTCCAAAAGCTAGTGCTTTCAATTAAACTGTTAGACTATAACCTGCCGTTGTGTGATTTTTAACTTTGTACACCCCAGTCCAACACCAGCATCTCCAAATCATGACTGTACAAAGGACTGTGACTGCAGTTTAGAGGAGGGGATAAAAGGAGGTCTGTAAGACCTGGCTAAATTCAACTATGTCAGTTGAGTCCATTCATTAGCTGTCCCAGGAGTGAATAAAACATCATCCTCTCTCCCATCCTTAACCATCAACAGCACCTTTCTTCTTTGAAACACTTGAGAAGTACCCATCTGGCTTGTGGACTGTTTCCTTCCCTCACTCCTCAATTGCCCTACATCAATCTCTCTTTCTACTTTTACAAAGGGAAACCATTTTTTCCCATTTTTACATTTGGTCACTCTGAACTATATCATCATCTGCAACATTTATAATTATTGTTAAAGGGCTGACATAACACATTATAAGAAATGGGCTGTTCCATCTGCACCAGTAGTGGGGTCTACCAAAACTAATGCAGAGGCAGCTACCTTTTCAGCTCCTGGTGCTCAATGTGATCCCATCACATTTCTTCCTAATAACCAAAAAAAGGATTAAAACCTACAGCCACTCTGATATGACATTTTAAATGACAAGGCTGGAGTTGACTGCACCTCAGCCATCACTATAGCCTGGAAAATTATGGGAAACCTATCTATGAATCATGGAGGTAATGCATCTGACATTGAAAAAAGGAGTTCTGTGAGTGGGACATTTTTTCACAATAACACAAAACAGAGAGGGTCATTTTATCAAAAGTCCCATCCTTAATTCCATCCGAGGTCCTCCCTTCCCAGCTTTGCCAACTGGGTATGAGAAGGTCAAGTCATGATCATTACGGTCCTGGTCATGCTGATCTCTCCCAATCTGTGGGGGCCAGCTTACACCATATTTACTCTTCCCAGTGTGAAGTACATATTAACCTGGACTGGGGGGAATGATGTGATGGGAGGCCAGTTGGGCCTTTTGAATGGTAGACAAATGTAGTGCAGGATCAGGAAAAACAGCCCGACCTCAAAGGTCACCAATACCTTTATATTGGGCCTCTTCTAGATGGGGTGCCATGGCGACATACATCTTTTGTCAGATACACAATCTCAATTAAGGCATACAGCTCCTATCTGTGGATCAATCTGGTCTTTGTAACTCATTGTGGGAGTTGTCTGTGTTTTAGCAAGACATGAACTGAGTTTGAGACTCATGTCAGAGTTTTCCTCTCAACTGGAGTAATAACTGTCAATTAGGGCACATGATGGATGACAGAGGGCTGGGCTGGGTGACGCTGCAGGAATTTGTTGATCAGGCATCAGTTAGGGTCCAGTATGTGGCCAAAGCAGTTCAAAGCCTTAAAACTGATGCTAAGCCCCATGGTGTAGACGCAGCTTGAGCTCATGGTGAATACAGATAGCATTATGGAATCCTACAGTGTTGGAAGCAGGCCATTCAGCCAATCGAGTTGACAACAACCCTTCAAAGGGCATCCAATCTAGACCCACACCCTACTCTACCCTTGCATTTCCAATGGCTTTGGGATTTTTTGTGAAGGTGTTTTTATTCATTCATGGGGTGTGGGCATCACTGGCCAGGTCAGCATTTATCATACATCCCTAATTATCCAGAGGGCAGTCAAGAATCAATCGCACTGCTGTGGGTCTGCAGTTACATGTAGGCCAGACCAGGTAAGGAGGGCAGATTTTCTTTACAAAAGGACATTCGTGAACCAGATGGGTTTTTTCCGACAATCGACAATGGATTCATGGTCATCATTATACTCTTAATTCCAATTTTTATTTTAAACTAAATTCAATTTCTACCATCTGCCATGGTGTGATTTGAACCTGTGTCCTCACAACATTACCTGGGTCTCTGGATTAATAATCCAGTGATAATACCACTAGGCCATCACATCCCTTAAGGTGCAATTTTTTTCTGTCTTTATATTATTGAGATTTGACTTGGTGTATTTTATAACTGACACTTCAATATTTTCAAGTAATTTGAATCATAGAATCCCTACAATGTAGAAGAAAGCCATTCAACCCATTGAATCCACACTGACCCTCCGAAGAGCATCTCACTCAGACATACACCCTATCCTATAGCCCTGCATTTCTCATGGCTAATCCATCTAGCCTGCACGCCCCTGGATACTATGGGCAATTTAACATGGCCAATCTACTTAACCTACACATCCCTGTACACTATGGGCAATTTAACATGGCCAATCCACCTTACCGACACATCCCTGGACACTATGGGTAATATAGCATGGCCAATCCACCTCACCTGCATGTCTTTGGATTTTGGGAGGAAACCGGAATTCATGGAGGAAATCCACATAGACATGAGGAGAATGCGTAAACTCCACACAGACAGTCACCTAAGGTTGGAATTGAAGCCAATTTGTTTAAATTAAAACAACAGAAAGGAAGATAGGTGACAAGGAACTACTCCAACCACAAGCTACCAATTAGTGGTAACTTAGCTCCCAATACAAAAATCTTCACATTTCCTTTAAAAAGTCTTCTTAATCATATTTCTTGACCATACTTCTTGGTCATTGTTAAAACATATATCCACAGCTAGTACCTGGTTCTGCCGGAATCTTCTTCAGCTAGGTTTGATGTTACCAACCCTTCTTCAAATATTAGTCTATGAGCTTTAATAGTATCAAGTGGTAAAGGATGGACCACGGAAAAGTCTTTGGCAGAGTCTAAGATTTTTTAACTACATTAAAGCTAGGTAAGAGACATCATTATCTTCTAAAAGTTTGTAGCTAAGCCTATCTTACACTATTGTAGACTGTAGAACTAACAATTCAGAATATTTTTGAATCATTTACCAGCTCCTCCCAGAGACAGTCATTTATACATTAGAGCGTAGAAATATTTAAATTCTTCTGAGTTATTCCTTTAGGCCAACTGTCTTCTACAATAGTAATCTTCTTTGGCTCTGCATTTTCTTTTGTTACACCATTGTAAAGTGCCTTGAGAAATTTTTCTATCTTAATGAAGCTACATAAAGTCAAGTCATTCTTGTTGTGCTCAGAATTACCTGTACTTGAACAACTGCATGGTGTTTGGCAGTGTTTAGGGATTGATGGGAATCTGCTGCAGTTGGCTTTGTGCCTGCCACATTTATGTTCACTTCACTCTGTCAAATTTTTCAAGGTCAGATTTAATTATATATTGCATTGAATATCTAGCTTCATTGGCAGCTTGTTTGAAAGTAAGATACCTGACACAGCCGTATGTCTTTGAGGAGCTGCAACAGCATTTATGGAGAACATTCATGTTTAGTGAATTAAGTATATTGGTATTAAAAATTATATCCACACTGGGACAGAGATGTTACAAACCCAGTAGGTTACTAATGAAAGATGCTACAGTGAGTGCGCTCTATGGCATTGGCCTCACAAGTGCTAGTCCTGAATAATGTTGCTTCCACTATGCAGAAAACCTGGTTGAAAACTTGACTTCTGCAAAGCGTTAAAAGTGTTTAAAACGTTTCCTGGTGAGTACAGTATGACCATTTTTTGCTATGCTATCTCAAAGTGTCACGAATCTGCGAACTTCATTAACCCAGAGTGCTATGGATGCTTAGATATTTCATAAATTTAAGGATGAGATGGATTTTTATTGAGTAATAGGTTGAATGGTTATGGAGAGCAGGCAGGAATGTAGAGTTGAGGCTGAGATTAGATCAACCATGAATGCAGCAAATGGCAAAACAGGCTCACGGGATTGAATTGCCTATTTTTGCTTCGAGTTATTATGTTCTTGTGTTCACGTAAACTTGCTCTGAAAATGGCACTTGTAACCGTTAAAGATTTTCTTAGTAAACCTAAGAGAGTTCAATGTTTCAGGCAGTGCATCATCTGAAAGGATGAATGGAAAGGTGAAAAATTTAATCCCATCAACTGGGGGGGAATAAAGGCTGCATCTTGCTGCTGATTGGCTTGTTCTATTTACAATGTGTTCATTCTTCAGCAAGACACATTCCTGATGAAGGGCTTATGCCCGAAACATCAATTCTCCTGCTCCTTGGATGCTGCCTGACCAACTGTGCTTTTCTAGCACCACACTCTTCAACTCTGATCCCCAGCATCTGCAGTCCTCACTTTCTCCTACATTTCTGGCAATAACTTATTCTTGTATAACTGCCTTATTAACACTCTTAAAAGACTGGTACCTAAAAAAGTACTTTGAAGAAAATCGATCTGGAAGGTTCTTGTATACTTAGGATAGATGAGGGCCTAGTGGTATGATTGCTAAACTATTAATCTAGAGACTTGGATAAGTTCTGGGAGTCTGGGTTGAAATCCTACCATGGCAGATAGTGGAATATGAAATCCATAAAAATCTGGAATGAAGAGTCTAATTATGACCATGAAACAATTGTCAGGGAAAAACCTATCTGGTTCACTAATGTCCTTTAGGAAAGGAAACTGACATCCTTTCTTGGTCTGGTCTACATGGGACTCAAATGTGTTGACTCCAATTAAGGGTGGGCAATGAATGCTGGCCAGCAATGCCCGCATCTTGTGCATAAATAAAACATACATATTCACAGACACAGTAAATTGCAGTAAAGGTAGACAATTCTTTATCCAAACTTCCGAAATCTGAAAAGTTCCAAAGTCTGAAGGTTTTTTTTTGTGAAGTTTTTTCTCATTAACAAGGTGGTTTGACAGTTAACCCAAGATGACACCCAATTGATGCGTGTCACTCAGATGCGACGTTGGGGAGTGGGGGGGCGGTGGGAGGTGTGGCCCAGCACTGGCAGGCCTCAATTCTCTCTCAAGGCCAGTTTTACTGAATCAGAATGCTCGTCCAGTAAGATTTTTTTTTAAATTTCACTATCAAACTGTCACTTAATCTGAAAATCAAAAAATTCTGAATTCCAAAAACCAGCCGGTTCCAAGCATTTCGGATAAAGGATTGTGCACCTGTACTTGGACACTTGGTATGTCTTTCTGACACCTTTTGCCTCACAGGTCTCGTTTCAATTCATGGTGGAATGATACATAACAGATAGAAATAGAGATAAGTGAAAGTCTCGTAAATTACAGGGTTCTTTCAAATATGTGCAGTTGGGAGGCTACTGAAGTTCCCCAAAAGCGCACTCATTCTTAGGGCCTTTCTTTTTACTCCAGTCACTCACTCTCAATACATCAAACATAATATCATGTGATACAATATTTGAGCGTGTCACCAATACAGTACTTATCATGTCATCATGAAGTCAGTTTTGCAGCCATTTGTTTCTTTCTATATAAACATCAAATAAGTAGAAGCTGCAAGTTACAGTGATATTCAAGTGATCAGCGTCTGTTATGCTCAGTTAGCACTGTCATAGTAATCATCAACACTGCAATCATCTCCTGCAGGATATAGGTTAAGGGCTATGTGTTAATTGCCAGACTGCATCACAAGTGATGCCAGATGATCCTGGATCACATGGAACTGCAGCATTAGTGTGGAAGGTTCTAAAGATGTCCTGCTTAGTCTCTTTGGTATACCAATGTCAAGAGGAAAGAAAAGGTTGTTAGTTTTCACAAACATGGTTGCAGTTTTGTTTTCTCTGTTAAGACACACAAGCATTATTCCTGATGTTACAACAGTTCTGGGGATTTCGACTCTGTTTGAGAAGTGTGCACTAGGTGATGTTCAAAGCATAGTCAGTGAGAGAAGTAAGACACGACTGAGCACAGGACAACTGTGTTTCTTTCTCAGTGACAGAAGCTCTGAGTTTTATGTCATTTGTGTGCCTGTGGCTCTTCTACTGAATTTACAGAAACCCTCATCTATGCCTTTGTTAGCTCTTGATTTGACTATTCCAATTCATTCTTTGCTAGCCTCCGATCTTTCACCATCTATAAATTTAAACCACATCCACAATGCTGCGTCTGCATCCTAACCTGCACCCAGGTTCATTCACTTAATATGCATTACAAGCTGGCCTAACATGTTTCTCCAATAATGCCTCCAAAAATGCAAGATGCTGCATTTTGGAAAAGCAAATCTTAGCAAGACTTATACACTTAATGGTAAAGTCCTAGGGAGTGTTGCTGAACAAAGAGACCTTGGAGTGCAAGTTCATAGCTCCTTGAAAGTAGAGTCGCAGGTAGATAGGATAGTGAAGAATGCATTTGATATGCTTTCCTTTATTGGTCAGAGTATTGAGTACAGGAGTTGGGAGGTCATGTTGCAGCTGTAAGTTCATTGGTTAGGTCACTTTTGGAATATTGTATGCAATTCTAGTCTCCTTCCTATCAGAAGGATCTGAATGACATCACAGGTTCTAAAAAGAGACAGAGCAAGATAGCAGACAATGACATATCCCTCCCTGATCGTCTCAACACCTTCTATGCTCACTTTGAGCAGAAATTCGGCGGAGAGGTAACACCTATTCCAACAAGTCCTGATGAATCTCTCCAAACAGTCACTGAATCAGAGGTCAGATCAGCTTTCCTTCATGTGAATCCAAGCAACGCGATCGGATCAGACAGAGTAGCAGGCCATGTACTAAGAGCATGTGCACATCAACTGGCAGAGGTCTTCTCGGACATCTTCAACCTCTCCCTGCAGCAGGCCACTATCCCTGCCTGTTTCAAGAGGGCCAACATCATCCCTGTACCTAAGAAGGCTCATGCAGCATGTCCTACTGACTACTGCCTAGTGGCCTTAACTTTGGTGGTCATGAAGTGCTTTAAAAGGTTGTTCATGGTATTAATCAACTCTGGCCTCCCCACTACTCTTGACCCAGTCTAATTTGCCTAACAGACCAACAGATCCACGTTAGATGCCTTATTACTTGCCTTTCACTCCTCCCTAGAATATCTTGACACCAAGGACAGCTACGTAAGAATCTTACTCATTGACTATAGTTGAGCCTTCAACACTATTATCCCCTTGAGACTGATTACTAAACTTAGTGATCTCGGACTAAGTACTTCTCTCTGCAACTGGATCCCTAGTTTCCTGACCCACAGACGACAATCAGTGAAGATTGGAGACGATATTTCATCCTCACTAACATTCAACACTGGAGCCCTCCAGGCGTGCGTACTCGGCCCCCCTACTGTACTCACTGTATACCCATTTACAAGTTTGCTGATAACACCACCATAGTCAGTCGAATCACAGATGGCGATGAAACAGACTACAGACAGAAGGTGGAAGACCTGGAAAAATGGTGCACTGAGAACAACCTAGCTCTCAATGCCAGCAAAACCAAGGAAATCATTATTGACTTTCAGGAGTATGTTACTCATGCCCCTTTCACATTAACAGCACGGAGGTGGAACGAGTGGAGAATGTGAAGCTCCTGGAAGTGGTAATTCACAACAAGCATTATTGAACTCTTCAAGTGGACGGACTGGTTACAAAGGCCCAACAACGTCTCTTCTTCCTCATGCAGCTGAGGAACATAGAACATAGAACAATACAGCGCAGAACAGGTCCTTCGGCCCTCGATGTTGCACCGACCTATGAATTTTTCTCAACTTGTCCCCTACACTATCCCATCAGCATCCATGTGCTTACCCAAGGATTGTTTAAATCTCTCTAATATGCCTGAGTTGACTACATTAGCAGGTAGGGCATTCCACGCCCTTAGCACTCTCTGCATAAAGAACATGCCTTTAATGTCTGTCTTAAATCTATCACCCCTCAATTTGTAGCTATGCCCCCTCGTACAAGCAAATTTGGCATGACGGCAAACCTTTATAGGTGCGCCATCGAGAGCCTTCTGTCTGGATGTATCACTACCCAGTATGGCAACTGTACCATTCAAGTTTGGAGACGGTTACAGAGAGTGGTGAATTCACCCTGACAATCACAAAGGCTAACCTCCCATCTATAGAATCCATCCACCAGACCCGCTGTCAAAGAAAGGCCACCAGCATTCTCCAAGATTCATCCCACCCTGGCAATGTTTTTCTACAGCATCAGGGAGAAGGTACAGAAGCCTGAACACACGCATCAGCTGGTTTCGTAACAGTTTCTACCCTGCTCTTGTTAGAATACTGAATGGACTCACAACCCTTAACATTCGCTTGTACCTGTGTTTTTGTTTTTGCCGCTGCTTACTTATTACATACTTATCTATGCTACTTAACTCTGTGATCTGCCTGTATTGCTCACAAGACAAAGCTTTTCACTGTGCCTCAGTACAAGTGACAATAAATTCAATTCAATTCAATTCAGGATGTTGTGAAACTTGAAAGTGTTCAGAAAAAGATTACAAGGGTGTTGCCAGTGTTGGAGGTTTTGAGCTATTGGGAGAGGTTGAATAGGCTAGGGCTGTTTTCCCTGCAGCATTGGAGGCTGAAGAGATTTATCAAATCATGAGGAACACGGAGAGGGTAAGTAGACAAAGTCTTTTCCCTGGAGTGGGTGAGTCCAGAAGTAGAGGGCATAGGTTTAGGGTGAGAAACGAAAGATATAAAATAGACCTAAGGGGCAATGTTTTCATGCAGAGAGTGATGTGTGTGTGGAATGGGCTGCCAGAGGAAGTGATGGAGTCTAGTACAATTGCATCTGGATGGGTGTATGAATCGGAAGGATTTGGAGGGATATGGGCCGAGTGCTGGCAGGTGGCACTAGATTGGGTTGGGATATCTGGCCAGCATGGATGAGTTGGACCGAAGGGTTTGCTTCCCTGCTGGACTTCACTATGACACTATGGTTCTAATTTTAAAATTTTCAACACTTAATTTCATACTCCTCCTTGATCATACCCCTCTCTATGTTATAGATCATTCCTGCCATATAAGCTTTGGAGAACTCCACACCTTTCCAATTTTGGTCTCTTGAACACTCTAACTTTAATTATTAACCATTCTGCATTCAACTGCCAAGGCCCTATGTTCTAGAGCCCACTCTTTAAATCTCTCCACCTCATTTTTCTCCTTTAAGATAATCCTTTAAACTTACCTCTTTAACCAAGCTTTTAAATATCTGCCATTTTCCTAATGTATCTCAATCAGATTTTGTGAAACATCTTTGAAATGTTTTGCAACCTTAAAAGTATGATATACATGCAACGTGTTGCTGTTGCTTTCCTTATGGCTGCCAACTGAGAGAAGCCCAATAAAATTCATCCTTTTCATGTGGTGAGTCAACCAAGAGCTATAGCTATTGCTATTGTTCCATGTCTTGTATGATGTAGTAACATACAAAGAGACACTTCTTGTCAATGAACACTTGATTCCTCTACATTCCCCTTAAATATCCCCAGTGTATAAAAAGTCCATGACAAAAAAATTAAAAAGGGAATGGCGACTCAGTCTATTTGAAACATGCACAATACCTGCAGGCATTGAGAGGCTACAAAATGAGAGGCCAATCTTACAATCCATTTTATATTCATCAAAGCTGACATAAAACTGATTTACTGTAAAGAGATACATTTAAATAAGAATTGAGTCACATCCAAAAGACCTGTGTTTAGCAATGATGGAGTTGCTGTAACTTAGGACTGTGAAACTTGTCAATTATATATGAAAAGGCTGGGGTAGAATGACACAAATAGTTTGCACTAATTATATTTTTCTGCCTCATTTAAACCAAAGAACTTAAAATAAAAATAACATGTTAGAAAATCTGTTTTTGCTTTGTCTAAGGAAGCATTATTTATGCTAAGCAGCACACCATTTGTTATACTTCAGAAATGAGCTACTGCAACAATGTGATATTTCCAAATATCACTTCGCTGTTGCCTCTTCTGAATCAGACTGAAAATTTCATGGATTTTTTTTTCCAAATTATGGCATAGTGTGGCTAACCAAAATGCTTTGAAATTGCCTCAAATCTATTTCACCTGGCCCCATTGCAATAAAAAAACAGATTGAATCTATTAGCTCATCAGTGAGCCTGGAATTGAACTTCAATTTGAGGTGAGAGTCATTCAGTACATGGAAAATTGTTAGTGTTATTTGGGATCTTGGTTTCTAAAATGGACAGAACTATTTATATAAGTTTGATTTATATTTCTATATTGTGTGTGTTAAAAAGGAGAGATATGATTTTAATTTGAGTTTTAAGTTCTATGAAAGGCCCCAGGTTGCCTTGAACTTGATTACATGCTTCTCAATGAGATTTTAGATTCCCATGATGTGATTAGTTACAACAAAGATAAAAGAGCAAAAAAAAATAAGCTCATATCTAGCAATAAGGTATTCCACGACAAAGGGAGAAAGAAACAAGTTAGTGTAGAAAAACAGAATTATTCAGAAGGTCACTAACTGTACATGTTTCTTTCAGTGAGAAAGGAGCAGCCCATTCAGGGAGTAAAAAGACTAGTAAAATGAGCTGTGCTGTTTAGCAGCCTCCAAAGCTGTCAGGACAGGAGAAAAGACATCTCAAATGACTTAGTGTTAGTAAGAGAATAGCTTCAGAAAGAAAAGGCTGTGGAAAAGGAGTTTAAGGAACTCATGTTAATAAATAAGTAAGCTGTATTCGCAGTTTAGAGTCATAGTGATGTTCAGCTTGGGTCCAATTCATCCATGCCGGTCAGATATCCTAAATTAATCTGCTCCCATTTGCCAGCATTTGGCCCATATCCTTCGAAATGCTTCCTATTCATGGACCCATCCAGATGCCTTTTAAATGTTGTAATTGTACTCCCCTCCACCACTTCCTTTGGCAGCTCATTCCATACACACACCACCCTTTGCGTGAAAAAGTTGTCCCTAAGGTCCCCTTTAAATCTTTCCCCTCTCACCCCTAAACCTATGCTCTCTAGTTCTGCACTCCCCCAACCGAGGGAAAAAGACCTTGTTTATTTACCCTTTCCATGCCCCTCATGATTTTATAACCCTCTATAAAGTCATCCTTCAGCCTCCAACACTGCAGGGAACACAGCCTCAGCTTATTCAGCCTCTCCCTACAGCTTAAACCCTCCAACCCTGGCAACGTCCTTGAAAAAATTTTCTGAACCCTTTAACGAGACCAGAGTTGCACACAATATTCCAAAAGTGGCCTAACTGATGTCCTGTACAGCCGCAACATGACATCCCCACTCCTATACTCAATGCTTTAACCAATAAAGGAAAGCATACGAAATGACTTCATTATCTTATTTACCTGAGACTCCACTTTCAAGGAGCTATGAACCTGTACTCCAAGGTTGTTTAAAGATTTCAGGAACAGACATTAACCAAGGAAACAGTATTGGCCAATTTGCTGAAAAGAAACCAATTACAGTCATGCTAACTGAACATGTGATCTTAAAGTGGAAACAGGATGGTCATTCATGAGTTTTGAGTATTTATAATGTTGTTGATGAGGGTTAAGGAATTAAATCTTTACTTCTGATATCTGTAATAAGACCATTTCAAACGATGACATTGTAATATAGTTTCTGTTCATTTTGCGTAATAAAATATGATGTTTTTTGTAAAGCACTTTGGCAGCCTCTTGTGAATATAGAGTCAGAGTCATAGAGATGTAAAGCATAGAAACAGACCCTTCGGTCCAACCTGTCCCTGCCGACCAGATATCCCAACCCAATCTAGTCCCACCTGCCAGCACCCAGCCCTTGTCCCTCCAAACCCTTCCTATTCATATACCCATCCAAATGCCTCTTAAATGTTGCAATTGTACCAGCCTCCACCACATCCTCTGGCAGCTCATTCCATACAATGTACCACCCTCTGCGTGAAAAAGTTGCCCCTTAGGTCTCTTTTATATCTTTTCCCTCTCACCCTGAACCTATGCCCTCTAGTTCTGGACTCCCCGATCCCAGGGAAATTACTTTATCTATTTATCCTATCCATGCCACTCATAATTTTGTAAACCTCTATAAGGTCACCCCTCAGCCTCCGACGCTCCAGGGAAAACAGCCCAGGCCTGTTCAGCCTCTCCCTGTAGCTCAAATCCTCCAACCCTGGCAACATCCTTGTAAATCTTTTCTGAACCCTTTCAAGTTTCACAGCATCTTTCCGATACAAAGGAGACCAGAATTGCACGCAATATTCCAACAGTGGCCTAACCAATGCCCTGTACAGCTGCAACATGACCTCCCAACTCCTGTACTCAATACTCTGACCAATAAAGGAAAACATACTAAACGCCTTCTTCACTATCCTATCTAGCTATGAACCTGCACTCCAAGGTCTCTTTGTTCAGCAACACTCCCTAGGACCATACCATTAAGTGTATAAGTCCTACTAAGATTTGCTTTCCCAAAATGCAGCACCTTGCATTTATCCGAATTAAACTCCATCTGCCAATTCTCAGCCCATTGGCCCATCTGGTCCAGATCCTGTTGTAATCTGAGGTAACCGTCTTCGCTGTCCACTGCACCTCCAATTTTGGTGTCATCTGCAAACTTACTAACTGTACCTCTTATGCTCACATCCAAATCATTTATGTAAATGACAAAAAGTAGAGAACCCAGCATGATCCTTGTGGCACTCCACCTGTCACAGGCCTCCAGTCTGAAAAACAACCCTCCACCACTACCCTCTGTCTTCTACCTTTGAGCCAGTTCTGTATCCAAATGGCTAGTTCTCCCTGTGTATTCCATGAGATCAAGCCTTGCTAATCAGTCTCCCATGGGAAACCTTGTCGAATGCCTTACTGAAGTTCATATAGATCACATCTACTGCTCTGCCCTCATCAATCTTCTTTGTTACCTCTTCAAAAAACTCAATCAAGATTGTGAGACATGATTTCCCACACCCAAAGCCATGTTGACTATCCCTAATCAGTCCTTGCCTTTCCAAATACATATACATTCTGTCCCTTAGGATTCTCTCCAACAACTTGCCCACCACTGAGGTCAGGCTCACCGGTCTATAGTTCCCTGGCTTGTCTTTACCGCCCTTCCTAAACAGTGGCACCACGTTTGCCAACCTCCAGTCTTCCAGCACCTCACCTGTGACTATCGATGATACAAATATCTCAAAGAGGCCCAGCAATCACTTCTCTAGCTTCCCACAGAGTTCTCGGGTACACCTGATCAGGTCCTGGGGATTTATCCACCTTTAACCGTTTCAAGACATCCAGCACTTCCTCCTCTGTAATATGTTCAATGACTGACCGTGATAAGCAGACTGCATAATTAAAACACATTTTGCCTATTCACTCAAGGGATGTAATGTTTTCTGGATGAGCCAACGTATATTGCCCATCCCAAGCTGTCCTTGAAAAGGTTCTGTTGAGCTGCTTTCTTGACCTGCTGCAATCCATGTGCTACAGGTAAACCTCACAATGTCATTAGGGATAAAGTTCCAAGATTTTGACCCAATGGCATTGATGGAATTGTGATATGTTTCCAAGTCTGGATGGTGAGTGGCTTGAAAGGGACCTTTAGGTGGAGTTGGTCCAATATATCTGCTGCCCTTTCCATCCAGATGGAAGTGGTTCTGGGGTTGTTCCTATTTAAGGAGCTTTAGTGGATTTCTGTCATGCATTCTATAGATGGTACACACTGCTTCTGCTGGCATTGGTGGTGGACCACATTCCTTGCGCCAGTTATGACCGCAACATCCATGGAGTTAAGCCAGATTTCAGTCTGGGATCTGACTTGTCCAGAGTTACCATCAACTGAGATTATAACAATCTACAATTTTTTTTCAAAAAGCTTTATGCGGAAGAGAATTGCTAACTTATGGTTTGGTTATTATCACGCATAAGAACGGATTAGTTTCTGACTGGCAGCCAAACATTATACTATCCAATTGGAATCGATAACCTTATTCCTCCACTAAACCAATGAAGGATGTAAAACATTCACTTTCCCTTCTCAATAGTCATGCATAATTTATTCTGTATTGGATTGCTACAAGCAACCTTGTTGTTATAAGTTATTAAACCATTGCACTATTGCATAACATGAACAGAAATATATTTTACAGATTGAAGAAAGTGCATGTACAGATCCAGAAGAAGAAACAGTGAAATAAAACGAGTAAAAAGTATGTGACAGGATCGGATATTGCATTTTGTCTGTTCGATGACTGCAAATATGTACATTTAGCATTCATTATAGAAAAATCTGCTATAACCCTCAGGGTTTATGGCTCCTATTTTAATAAAGAAGCCATATTAAATGCACTCTCTGTAAAAAGATTCACAATATAACAGTTATGGTTTATGTCTTTCCCCATACTTAAGCATCATCAAAAAGATCTATGCATTAGATCTGAATTGTAATGATAAATTAGTACAGCATGCAACAGGTTGGATTTGATTGACACTCAATCTTTTTATAGTGTTATGCAGCTTTACTGTACGGGACATTTGAATGTGCATAAAATATGATATTTGCATTTATGAAGGCTTTTCACTGATGTTATGAAGATCAATATTCTACAAAATAATTATTTTTGATGAATTCAAGTTAACAGATATTAATCCTTATAAATGACCTTCCTTCAGAAGATAGTATCAGGATCAAACACTTTGAGGTTGATCATAACATAAATATGGTGCAAATAATTCCTTTTACTCAGCTATCCTTGGCTTAACAATATATGCAGATGGGCAGCTGGTAGGTTAGGAATATTATCATTTGTACACTAAGGGTAAGGTTTTCATCACTGTTCTGACCACCAGAAATTTCGCTCGGGAACGGGGAAGCCAGGACCAACCATCCTGTTGTACTTAAAAAAAAAGGTTAATTGATGTTCTTAATATGCTAGCTGTCAGCTCCTGTAGCATCAGTTTGGAATTTTTAGTAGGCTATACAAGTTATACAATGGATTGAAACTGCCCACATACATAGCAGGGTCATGGTTGCACTGTAAAATTACCAGGGCCCATGAAAGAATGCGTCTGAGATCATCCATTGGACACTCATCCATTCGTGCCACTGGGTGAGTATAATTAGTGACCGAAATAATATTGGGTAGTGAATTGAGTCATTTGCCCTCACAGTTCATGTGGCAACAAGAACTGAGTCAGACTGTCTGTCCACCTGGGCTAGGGTTTAAAGGTATGTGTAGATCGTGCCTCGTAACAATGAGTATCAATATCCTCAGGAGCAAATACAGTGTCTTGGGCATGAGAACAGGCACAAAAAGCAGGAGAATTGTGTCTGCAGAGGGACACAGACAGATTTACAGATTTACAGATTACATTATAGTGTGGAAACAGGCCCTTCGGCCCAACAAGTCCACACCGACCCGCCGAAGTGCAACCCACCCATACCTCTACATTTACCCCTTTACCTAACACTACGGGCAATTTAGCATGGCCAATTCACCTGACCTGCACATCTTTGGACTGTGGGAGGAAACCGGAGCACCCGGAGGAAACCCACGCAGACACGGGGAGAACGTGAGACAGTTTAATTGAGTAAGCAAAAACTTGACAGTTGGATTATAAAGTGGGAAAACGTGTCATATACTTTGGCAGGATGGATAGAGAAGTGGAATATTATTTAAATTGAGAAAGACTGCAGAAAGCTACAGAACAAAGGAATTTGAGAGTCCTCCTACATGAACCACAAAAAGTTAGAATCCACATTCAGGTAATAGAGAAAATAAATGGAATATTGGTCTTTATTTCAATGGGAATGGACTATAAAAGTAGGGAGTTTTTGCTAAAGCTATACAAGGCACTGCTCTGACCACAACTGGAATGCGTGAACAGTTGGGGACCTTTATCAATAGAAAGATATACTGGTGTTGGAGGCAGCGCAGAGAAGGCTTCATGGATGACTGATCCTAGGAATGAAGAGACTGTCTTATGGGAAGAATTTGAATATTTTGGGTTTGTACTCATTGAAATTTATAAGAATGACAGGCAACATTATTGAAACATACAAGATGCATAGGAGACTGTATGGGGTAGATACAGAAAAGTTGTTTCCCCTCGTGGTGGTATCTAGGACTAGTGGGCACAATCTAAGAATAAAGAGTCACACATTTAAGACAGAGATGAGGAATTTCTTCTATCAGAGAGATCTATGGAATTCTCTGCTGCAGAGGACGATAGAGGCTGCCTCATGAGCCATTTTATTCAATAATGAGTTAGAGAGGTTTTCAGTCAGGAAAGGAATTCAAGGGAAAAGGTAGGAAAGTGGAATTGAGGATTGTCAGATCAGCCATGTTCTCATTGAATGGCAGGGCAGAGTCAATGGGTGGAGAAGCTCCTGTATCTTATGGTGTTATGGTTTAAAATGGATGTAATAAACTCAGCATGGAGTTTAACAACAAAGAGGAAGTTATACGGGCATATTAGAGAAACAATGCTGTAGGAGACTGTGCCTGCCCAGGCACATCATTATTGTGCTGTCATTGAGGAAAACCTTAGACCTTGAATGTCTTCATTCCGAGAATCAACTGCAGTCAGATATGTTGCAACTAGCAGCAAGCCACTGCATCTTGCAACTCACTGATGATTACATGTGAGAGTTAACCTATCAATTCAAAAAGGATGGAGACTTGAATGCACAAGCAGCAGTGAGATTTAACTCTGTTGCCTGATTCTAGCAGGTACAGACCATTAACAACAGCACTCATGTGATCATCAAGGTGGATGGGTTGGTGTTCACTAAGATTCAACAACAGGAAAGCCATCCACATCCAACAGAAGCTTCAGGCTTGTGTGGGTTCCCTTCTTTGGTTGCTGCCTTCCTCTACTGCTTATCCAGTGTGTTACAGCTCTTCAAGTCACTACTGAAACTCTGTGTATGGCTTATAAGGGACAAGGCATATTATTTGAAGATATGGGTGGTTATCCCTTTGTATGATGAGAATGAAAATAAGAAAAAAAAAGATGTCGGAATATGTAGAGCAGAGAGACACTGTGCTCAGTGAGGAAGTGGCCGAGACCATCTCAGCATGAAATGAATGCCAGGGCACATTTGATTTAGCCAAGTCTCCCCCTGAATCCTTTTTATCGAGCAGATTGCATGCTCTGAAACTCACTTTGACATGTCTGTGAAAATACATTGAAAGAACATAGAAACACAAGAATTAGATGCAGGAGTAAGACACTTATCTCTTAAAGCCTGTTCTGCCATTTGATAAGGTTGATTGTGACCTCAACTCAATCTCCTGCAATATTCAATCATGCAATTTTACTGGACCCACTCTCAACATCAATGCAGGCGGATCACCTGATCAGTGCTCTTCCTATGGTGAGGAAATCTGTATCTGTAAGTTGGCACTGCATGCCTTCAGGCAAGTGGCTGAAGACTACGCATTCTGGCACATCCAAAGGTCTGGCGGAACTACAGTATGTGGTTGAGAGGAGATAAGCTGCCCATGCATGAAACATGGCTTAAAGCATGTGGCATCTGACTTTCTTGGTGAGTTAAAGTTGCTAGCTGGGGCTCTGCTGCCCCTTCTCTTTCTTTTCCTATAGATGACCTCTCTCTTCCATTTTGTACATTCTTCTCCCTCAAGATGAAAAGAGGGACAGTAAGAGAAATAAGGAACTGTTGGTCTTTCTCACCAATTCCATCAGCTCCTTTAAATAAGAAGTTCCATGTAACAATTTTGTCAGGTTCCTAGCAGTACAAGGACTATATGCATTGCTGAGAGGTCAGTAATTATGGTGGGCACATAGCTGCCATGTTTAGGAGCAGCATGCACTTTTAGGTTGCTCCATTGGCATCTGCTGGTGCCCCCTAGACCTTAAGGTCTGAATCGAACATTGCCCTTTTATTGCGAGGGTGGAAAAGATCATTAAACTTCTTAGAGCATTGCAGCCAATTCTGTTTCTACCCATCCACTCTGTATAATTTCTGCCACCTCCTATCAGGCCTGCTTTGATTTGATTCCCTTGTCACTGCAAACACAAGACAACTTGCCTTTCGCTCACTGCAAAAGCACCTCGAGGGCTGCATTCAGGGCAGACAAGCACTCTGGGTGCCAGGCCTCTGCCTCTCCTTGTTCTGAGCTTGGGTTTCCTTGGTAAATAAGACACAGCTGTCTTTGGTAATAACTGGCCTGCTTATAATTGGCCTTGCATTTTACAAGTTACCCTGCTCAATCGTGCACCCACTGCTCCTAAATGACCAGTAAGCCTCCAGGCAGTTAGCAACTGACACTGGGGAAAGTTGTGAACTGTGACTTCCCATCTTGAGCAGGCTAAAGACCCAGAAATCACTTGAGGTTGGACTGTGCTGCAGCAGTCTCTCTCATGGTCTCTTTGAATGAAATTTCCAATTCTATGCCAATTTGTTGTTAGTTTTGTAGCTAACTAAACTCATCTTATTTAGGAATCCAGCACCGGAAAGTTTTCTTGTTAGCTTATTTGTAATATAATTTATAGATACCAAAGCTTGTGATATTAGTAAGAAACTTTGTCTTACTTATACATTGAAATCTACTTAAAAATGACATGTCTGTTTTCCCTAATACAATATTGTTTTGTTTTAACATTTTAGATAAAGAAAGTTTGAGTAATTGACTTAGTATATCTATCTGAGAGAGAATATGAAGCTTTTGTTCAAATATTCTTTATAATATGGTGGTGGAAAATTGCTGGAAGACTTATTATAGTGTTTCCATTTCTGAATTATTAGCTTTACTTTCTTGTAACACATTGCAACAGATATATAATCTTTGTGTTGCTATTACAGCTAGGATTAATTAGCTGTGCAAAAATAATTACAGCAAACATAGAGTGAACACCAAAATAACCATTCCACAGTAAGTGCTAAGCATGCAATATCGCTGCAGATAAGAAGATTATAACCTGCTATGCACATCATGCATTTTGTCTCTTTAGATCTAATTTTAAAATGGGGGTCTGTTAAAGACAAACAAACATTCATAAAGTTTTTCTAGTGACCGAGCCAATTTGCATCCCACAAACAGCAAGATGAGTAAAGATTAAATGATTACTTATCACATCCACTATTTGTGTGTAAATTGGCCTGCTGCACTTTCCTACACAAAAGCAGTGATTGCATTGCAAAAATAATTAGCTGGGAAATGCTTTGGGATTCTTTGTGAAGGTACCGCAAAAATGCAACTTCTTTCTGCCTTTACATTATTGTGACTTGACTTTGTGTATTTTATATGTGACATTTCAACAGTTTCAACTGATCTGAAGGCAATTTGAATTCTTACAATAACCCAATGCACTTTACAACAATTTGTCACTTTTGAAGTTTGTCATTAAATCACTCTTATTGTTTATCTTTCTTAAAATGAGGTAATTAAAACAATAACTTGCATCTATGTAGCACCCTTGCCATAAAGAATGAATTTAGGTGAGTCATAACAGCATGGGACTAAGGACCAGGAGTATGAACATGCTCCACCATTCAAGAAGATTATGACCAATGTGGTGACAGTATCACCTCCATTTTCCTGTCTGTCCCATAACCATAAGACGTGGAAGCATAAGTTGTCCAGTCAGCCTATTGAGTCTGCACTGTCATTCAATGAGATCATGATTGATCTGATCATTTTCCACCCCACCTGCCTTTTCCCCATAAATCTTGGTTACCTTACAGATTTAGCATCTGTAATCGTTGATTCCTTCACATATTAAAACCTAATTCTGAATTGAGTAATTTCAATGAATCAGCCACTACTATTTTCAGGAGAAGAGAATTCTGAGAGAAAACAATTCTCCTCATCTCCACCTTAAAGAAGGAGTTCATATTCTTAAGGTGTGTCTCCTTATTTAATCTCCCCCACAACAAGCAACACCCCCTCATGTCCACCCTATCAAGTCCCTTCAGGATCATTCAAAGCTTCAATAAGATCACTTTTCATTCTTTTAATGATGTAAATTCAACCAATTTAATCTTTCTTCATCGGATAAACGCTTAATTCCAGTAATGAGGTGAGTGTACTTGCTCTGAGCGGCTTCTAACACTATTATATCCTTTTTCAAATGAGACCAAAATTGTAAACAAAACTCCAGATGAAATCTCACCAAAACCCTCTCCAGCCACAGTAAAAGTCTCCTGTTTTTACAATCCATTCACCTTATAATAAAACCCAATCCAATCATCTTTCCAGCACTTTTTACCCTGGTGATTGTGATTGTTTTAAATATTTCCCTCCTGTTCATCACTTGATTTTTAAATACCTTTGCATTGATCTGTTGATGAATTGATAAACTAAGGGAGGTGTTGGCCTAGTGGTAATATCACTAGGCTATTCATCCAGAGACCCAGGGAATGTTCTGGAGACCCAGGTACAAATTTCATCATGGCAGTTGGTGGAATTTGAATTCAATAAAAATCTGTGATTAAGAGTCAAATGATGGCCATGAAATAGCTCCCAATTGTCAGTACAACACATTCAGTTCACTCATGTCCTGGAATCTGTCAGCTTTACCTTTTTGGGCCTTCATGTGACTCCAGACTCATAGCAATGTGGTTTGCTCTCAGTTGCCATCTGGGCAATTAGGAATGGCCAATAAACACTGACCTGGCCAGTGCTGTCCATATCCCATGAATGAGTTTAAAAAAAAGCACACAGGTGAATGTAAGAAAAAAGCGTACAGCTACAAAAATGGAGCGATTAGGATAAACCCCTGAAAGCTTGGTTAAGTACATCATTCATCTCGTGGAGTAATACTCTAATGCTCTAAATCAATACCCTAATACTCTAATCATGCCGTCCCCCAATATCCCATGATCCCTTTAGCTACAGCTGCTGTTTCAACCTCCTTCTTGAAAACATGTTTCATATTATGATGTAAGCATGGTGCATACCAATATATAGGTTGCACACTGAGGGCTATGTTACAAAGCATAGCCCTGCTTGGTGTGTAACCAATTTTTTTTAAATGAATGGTTAAATACAGTGATAGAAGCGACTGTCATAGAATGAAGGCACCATAAGCGAGGGTATTGGACATTGACCTGTTTTGTAGCTGCATATTCTCCAACATTGGTTAGACATGAAATGAAGGGGTTTACTTTACTGGTGATTCATGTTGAAGTGTCATTTTGAGGACACGAATATGCATGCACAAGTGTATGCTGTCATGACAACACAGATTTATAGGGAGCCAGTTAGCTCAATTAACTGAACAGTCCGTATGGATTAGATTAATGCCAACAGCACAGGGTTCATCTATTGTTCCGGAATAAAGGATCTGTGGTGTTGCCCTACCTACGAAAAGGATTTGGAACTTTTTTCAGGTAGAGAACAGAACAAGAATTTAATTTCAATTTCACCTGTTTTACTGCTCCACTGAAACTGGGATTTCTATATTATGTGGGGAAAAGTGATAAACAATGAATTGGGCTGAGTGGATCAAAGAAAGAAATTTGAGAAAGGACCTAATTTAAGTTTTAATTGCTTAATGTAAATCATTAACGAATGATATAAATATACACTGGTTATTTCACTTAAACGGAACATAGAAGAAAGAGCTGCAAATTTTAATGAATTTAGCTCAAAATAAAAGTTTCTTTTCAAGTTTGCAATACAAATACTTTGTCTAACCAATGTTGGAGCATATGCAGCAACAATACAGGTCAATGTCCAATTTCCTCATTTATTGTGCCTTCATTCTACGACAGCCCCTTCAATCACTGTATGTAAACATCCATTTAAAAAATGGTTACACGCCAAGCAGGGCTATGCTTTGGTAACATAGCCCTCAGTGTGCAACCTATATATTTGTATGCACCATGCTTATATCATAATATGAAACATGTTTTTAAGAAGGAGGTTGATACAGCTGTTGTGGCGAATTATTGACCATCAAAGCACCTGTTTGACCTCAATGCAAATAAAACTCAACACAAAATAAACATTTCAAGCCACATACACAAATCAAACCACACCACAATGCAGTTAAACTAATCAAGTTGTTTATCCCTTAAGTACCAATCTTCTCCGTCGTGTTCCAATGATTACAAAGCTAACAACTGCAGCACAGTTAATGGAAGATTGAAGACTTGTCATTGGGAAGAGCATAGATGAATGATTTCAAACAACTCTGCCTTTAGACAACCTTCAGACTATAGCTTAGCACTTAAGGCAATATTCTCCTCTGGCTGATTAGCAGGTAATTGGATGAGCACTGGTCATTTGATGTAAGTATGGGATGGTAAACACTGTTATTCTGAAAGATGACTTCAGACTTGGGCTCCAGGAAGCCAGTGCTAAACTCCTGGGACAATGACTCAGCAACCCTATCAATCTTCAGAGCACAGATTGCTGGGCTGCTGTAACACCCTTTTGCAAACCCCTATAAACACCAAAACTTGCTAACATGAAGGCAACAATCAAAATTACCAAAAGACCAATCTCGGCTTCTATATCCACAAGCTGAGTTTACATGTCTTCAGTCTGAGATTCCACTGCAGCAACCAGAAACTGAGTGGCTTCTGTTTGTGCTGCAATCAAGGCATAAACATCAGACATGCAAAATGGTGAGTGAAAGAACTCCAACGAGGATGGTATCTCATTACAAAACCATCCTTCATTGACACATGGACAGTCCTTAACACTGATCCAGCTTCCTCAGAGCCAATTCTTCAAATGAACAGAACCCTCTAACACTTTTTTTTAACAAGGGAGAGGAGCAGCAAAAGTCCCTGTTTATTTTATTTTTTTTTATTTAACCCCCACACTACCGCCTAACTGCAGTAGTGCTTATTGGATGTCCTCTTTTTTTTTTCTTTCTTTTTTCTGACACTGTTTATTTTTTTTTCTCTCTTGGAATGTCACCCCTTTTATTTTTTTATTTTTTTTTATTTAACCCCCACACTACCACCTAAGTGCAGTAGTGCTTATTGGATGTCTTTTTTTAAATTTTTTTTTTCTTTCTTTTTTCTGACACTGTTTATATCTGTCCACCAGGGCTCTCTGATTGGACTGGATCAACAACCGCAGTAAGGGGACTCATATTCTATGAGGTCCACCTGACTGACCTCATTACAATCACTGAAGTTACCACTTCCTTGCTAGAAAGAATGGATTACAAACTCTGAATAAAGCTTATGTAGATTTGGTACCAGACTTGTCCACGCTCCTTTGTGGTAACAATAGGCTTTCGGGTGCACCTGCCATTGCACTAACCATGCATGCAGATCAGTCTTCTGCTGTAGACCTCTCCATCAGAGAGCTCATCAGAGGCAAAACAATAAGTAGACAGTAGCTATTTTGGTGAGGGTATTTCCAGACTCTGGGGACATGGTACCTGTGCTATCTTTAACCCCTGCCCTGGCTGCATATGCCCACTTCCATGTTTACCCTCTGAAGCATGTTTTGGACCAAACCAAAATCCTCAAAATATATTAAGAAGATAATCTGGACCCTAACTTTTTCTTCTCTTAAAGGTATGTGTAAAGTGTTGCATTCTAGATGTGATTCAATTGGTCAAACTACTCAACATTATCAGGAAACACACTTTATCTTTATAACTACAGTTAAGATACAGACAAACTAAAATGAAAATGAAAGAATTGGCTTAATTGTAACACAATCAAAATGTTTAACAAAATAATAGATATATTAACTGTGACTAATTAACTGTACCAGTATAGTAATATCCCGATAACATACCCTTGTTAAAGGTATATTCAGTAAAAACCAATAGTCTCACAACAGTTCTAGCAGCAGGGAGCTTTTAGCTGTAACATAGAGAGGAATAAGAGCTTCTACACCCAATTCAAGACCTCAGCAACTGCAGAGAGCTAAAATTAAATATCCTGGTTCTGTGGGAGCTTGAACCCGCCATTCAGAATCATAGAGTCATGAGATGCACAACACAGTCCAACACATCTATGCCGACCTGATATCCTAACTTAGTCTAGTCCCATTTGCCAGGACTTGGCCCATATCCCTCTTAAACTCTTTCTATTCATAAACCCATCCAAATGCCTTTTAAATGTTGCAATTGTACCAGCCTCCACCACTTCCTCTGACAGCAAATTCCATATACATACCATCCTCTGAGTGAAAAAGTTGTCCCTTAGGTCTCTTTCATATCTTTCCCATCTCATTCTAAATCTATGCCCTTTAGTTCTGGACTCCCCACCTCAGGGAAAAGACTTTGTCTATTTATTCTATCTATGCCCCTCATGATTTTATAAACCTCTATGAAGTCACCCCTCAGCCTTCAATGCTGCAGGGAAAACAGCCCAAGGCTTTTCAACCTCTCCCTATACCTCAAATCCTCCAACCCCTGGCAACATCCTTGTAAATCTTTTCTGAACCCTTTCAAGTTTCACAACATCCTTCCGATAGGAAGGAGACCAGAATTGTTTGCATTATTCCAAAAGTGGCCATATCAACATCATCCCAAATCCTATACTCAATGCTCTGATTAATTAAGGAACGCATACCAAATGCCTTCTTCACTATCCAATCTACCTGCAACACTACTTTCAAGGACCTATGAACCTGCACTCCAAGGTCTCTTTGTTCAGCAACACTCCCTAGGACCTTACCATTAAGTGTATAAGTCCTGCTAAGATTTGCTTTCCCAAAATGCAGCACCTCACATTTATCTAAATTAAACTCCATCTGCCGCTCCTCAGTCCATTGGCCCATCTGATCAAGATCCCCTTGATCGGTTAATCTCAGGTAACCTTCTTCGCTGTCCACTACACCTCCAATTTTGGTGTCATCTGCAAACTTACTAACTAACCTCCTATGTTCATATCATATCTAAATCATTTATAAAAATTTTGAAAAATAGTGGACCCAGCACCAATCCTTGTGACACTCCACTGGTCACAGGCCTCCAGTCTGAAAAACAACCCTCCACCACCATCCTCTGTCTTTACCTTTTGAGCCAGTTCTGTATTCAATGGCTCATTCTCCCTGTATTCCATGAGATCCAACCTTGCTAACAAGTCTCCCATGGGGAACCTTGTCAAATGTCTTACTGAAGTCCATATAGATCACCTCCCCCACTCTGCCCTCACCAATCCTCTTTGTTACTTCAAAAATCTCAATCAGGTTTGTGAGACACATGCACAAAGCCATGTTGACTATCCCTATTCAGTCCTTGCCTTTCCAAATACATGTAAATCCTGTCCCTGAAGATTCCCTCCAACAACTGGCCCACCACCGACATCAGGCTCACCGGTTTATAGTTCCCCGACTTGTCCTTCCCACCTTTCTTAAATAGCAACATCACGTGAGCCAACCTCTAGTTTTCTGGCACCTCACCAATGACTATCGATGATAGAAATATCTCAGCAAGGAGCCCAGTAATCACTTTCCTAGCTTCCCATAGAGTTCAAGGGTACACCTGATCATGTCCTGGGGATTTATCCACCTTTATGTATTTCAAGACATCCAGCACTTCTTCCTCTGTAATATGGACATTTTTAAAGATGTAACCATCTATTTCCCCACATTCTATGTTTTCCATGTCCTTCTCCACAGTAAACGCTGACACAAATTACTCACTTAATATCTCCTCTATCTCCTGTGGCTCCACACAAAGGCTGCCTTATTGATCTTTGAGGGATTCTGGATTAGTGGTGCTGGAAGAGCACAGCAGTTCAAGGAGCTTCGGAATTGACGTTTCGGGCAAAACCCCTTCATCAGGAATAAAGGCAGTGAGTCTGAAGGAAGAATGCCTCATCTTCCGCCTCGGAACACTTCAACCCCAGGGCATCAATGTGGACTTCAACAGTTTCCTCTTTTCCCCTTCCCCCACCTCACCCAGGTTCCAAACTTCCAGCTCAGCACTGTCCCCATGACTTGTCCGGACTTGTCCTACCTGCCTATCTCCTTTTCCACCTATCCACTCCACCCTCTCCTCCCTGACCTATCACCTTCATCCCCTCCCCCACTCACCCATCGTACTCTATGCTACTTTCTCCCCACCCCCACCCTCCTCTAGCTTATCTCTTCAGGCTCACTGCCTTTATTCCTGATGAAGGGCTTTTGCCCGAAATGTCGATTTCGAAGCTCCTTGGATGCTGCCTGAACTGGTCTTCCAGCACCACTAATCCAGAATCTGGTTTCCAGCATCTGCAGTCATTGTTTTTACCTCGTTGATCTTTGAGGGACCCTATTCACTCCCGAGTTACCCTTTTGTCCTTAATGTATTTGTAAAAACCCTTTAGATTCTTCTTAACCCTATTTGCCAAAGCTATCTGATGTCCCCATTTTGCCCTCCTGATTTCCCTCTTAAGTATACTCCTATTATCTTTATACTCTTCTAAGGATTCACTCAATCTATCCTGTTTATACCTGACATACGCTTCCTTCTTTTTCTTATCCAAACCCTAATTTATTTAGTCATCCAGCATTCCCTGCACCGACCAGCTTTCCTTTCATCCCAACAGGAATATACTGTCTCTAGACTCTCGTTATCTGAAGGCTTCCCATTTTACAGCCATCCCTTTATCTGCGATCGTCTGCCCCAATCAGCTTTTGAAAGTTCTTACCAAATACCGTCAAAATTAGCCTTTGTCCAGTTTAGAACTTCAACTGTTAGATCTGGTCTATCCTTTTCCATCACTCTTTTAAAACTAATAGAATAATGGTCTCTGGCCCCAAAATGCTTCCTCAGTGACACTCAGTCATTCAGGCTGCTTCAATTGTTCTAACTTTAAAAAAGAAACAAGACATCACAAGTTGTTTACTCTATTGGCATTGAGTAGACCTTCACCTCTGTCACCTATTTTCATAAAAAATGACAAAACATACCTCTTAAAGCTATAGTATTGTCACAAAATGTCTATATCAAAATTGGTGGTAACAAACATGAGACGCAGCCTTTTTCTTTTATTTGTGTCTTCATATTAAGCCACCTTGTTTTCTTCCCAACATCGCCTGGTTTGGTTGTAGTTCTTGAGAATCTGAAAGGGGAAGGGCACAAATGAAGAAGGGTTGTGGTGAGCGAAGGCCATCAGGGGCTGGAGCAGGAATGAAGAAGAAAAAAGGATGCATGTTTACATTACTTGAAAATTGTGTATCGAGAGATTATGAGATGAGAGGAATTCAGATTTAAAAGAAAGATTAGTTATAATGGTATCATCATCTTTGATGGTCTCAGTCCCATAGCTTGTCATCGACTCACTTACGAATGTATTACCTTCTGTGCAGTACACATGTGCAATTTTGCCTGCCCCTCAGATGTTAGCTTCTGATGCTTCCAGTTGTTTTCCAAGTTCTTCTGCAAGAGGAAGGGAATTATGTCAGTGAGCAAGATGCAGTGGATTTGGTAATGTTGTTGTCATGTTTAAATATCTCGTTGTGTGTACCAACGGGGAGATGTCGGTGTGATACTTGCAGTTGTCCTCTGTGTATGAGGCTAGAAAGAAGCTGCGAATGTTTGGTTGGAATGCTATTGAAAGGGATTGTGGATAGACAATGAATGGGGATTATTGAATTTTGTGCGATGTTAGTGGAAGATTAAAGTATTTGAAAATTCACTCGTCTTCACCACTCATGTGAGGTCTTTGAAAGTCTCATGGCTTGACTTTGCTGTCTTTGTAAATTTTAGCTGAAAGGTCCACTGGCCCCACGTCATAGAGTCATAGAGATGTACAGCACAGAAACAGACCCTTCAGTCCAACTCGTCCATGCTGACTAGATACCCTAAATAAATATAGTCCCATTTGCCAGCATGTGGCCCATATTCCTCTAAACCCTTCCTATTAATATACCCATCCAGATGCCTTTTAAATGCTGCAATTACACCAGCCTCTGGCAATCCATTCCATACACACACCACCCTCTGCATGAAAACATTGCCCCTTTGGTCTCTTTTTAAAAAAACTTACTCCTTTCACCCTAAACCTACACCCTCTCATTCTGGATTTCCCTATCCCAGGGAAAAGACCTTGTCCATTTACCTTATTCATGGTCCTCATGATTTTATAAACTTCTATAAGGTCACCCCTCAGCTTCTGAGGCTCCAGGGTAAACAGTCCCAGCCTATTCAGCCTCTCCCTATAGCTCAAACCCCCCAAACCTGGCAACATCCTTGTAAATCTCTTCTGAACCATTTCAAGTTTCACAACATCCTTCCTATAGGAGGGAGACCAGATTTACACACAATATTCTAAAAGTGGCCTAAACATTGTCCTGAACAGCTACAACATGATCTCCCAAGTCCTATATTCAATGCTCTGACCAGTAAAGAAAAGCATGTGTTTAAACAACATCTCTCCTTCTCTCCAACTTCTGAGGATGAGCAAGTGAGCACTGCAGATGCTGGAGATCAGAGTCAAAAGTGTGGTGCTTGAAAAGCACAGCAGGTCAGGCAGCATTCAAGGAGCATGAGAATTGATGTTTCAGGCATAAGCCCTTCATCAGGAAAGTGCTTATGCCCGAAATGTTAATTCGCTTGCTCCTCGGACGTTGCCTGACCTGCTGTGCTCTTCCAACATCACATTCTCAATTCTCCAACTCCTGCATCAAGATTCCTCATTCAGCATCAGAGAATCTTGGAGTCATATTCAACTTGTTGGTGTCTCTCTGTTCATAGTCTCTTATACAAAGAGTTTTCAGAGGAAGAAAATAATACAGGCTCGCTTTAATTGGTGCTAGTCTTGAAGGAATACGAACCCCCACTGAGCCGTGGACTATTTGGTACCAAGTGCATGCAGCAATCATGCAAATTAGCAAGCAACACGAAACTGGCATGCTGCCTGCATCACAGGGGATGTGCTGAGGTTAATGGCATGTGTTAATTTTCCTGCTCCTCGGATGCTGTCTGACCTGCTATGTTTTTCCAGCACCACACTCTCGACTCTAATCTCCAGCATCTGCAGTCCTCAGACTTGAAGGTCATGGACTTGGGAGATCCTGTTGCAGCCCTGTATTAATCTCACGCCTGGTCTCAGAGGGCAGTCCGAGTCAGCACCTTTTCTTGTTTGTCTGAGTCTTTCAAAGTAAGCACTGCGTTTTTTTATTTTTATTTTCCTCTGTGTGTTCTTAAAATCTCACAATTGTTCAGACATTGAAGTCAGCAGTTGTAATAAGATATTTATCTATATTATTTCTAATCATGGGCTCGCTCCTTGGCTGTCTTTATAAATATCTTTGTCTATATTCTGAAGAGGCAGGCCATTATTTAAAGCAATACCACCCTTAAAATGATACTGCAAACCATTAATTATAGTGAAATTCAATATCTTAAATCTGTCCGAAGGGGAAAGCAAAAGGAATTCATTTGTAAAATACAAATTAAAAATAGGAATTCATCTAGAACTAAGTTATTCTACAAAAAAGTTGTTAATCTGATTTAATATTTTATTTCAGAAACCAAAGCAGAATAGAGGAAAATTGATTTGAGAGAATGATAGAAAGATAACTGTTGTAGTAACGTAGTTAAATTACATTTTTAGATGACCGCCATTGGTACCATTTCACATGAGATGGCTGGTCTACTGATCACTGCAAGGTAGATTTGCTGTCACCATCCTCCTTTTAGGTAGTGAGTTACAGGACCTGCTTTAGTCAAAAAAAAACTAATTTGTAGTGTAAGAAGAAGACTTTCTGGACTTAAACATGATGTAGTTAATTGCATGATAGCAAGTTACACAGGTACAAAAGATATGGTTATAAAGACTTTGTGGAGATCTCAATGGCAGGTCTTCCTCCTTTGACATCCAAACTCTTCTGCCTTTCCCCAGGTAAGTCCTTATGACATAATCAGATTGATTTGGAGTTAATGTAGTTTTCATCGTTAACACTTTCGGAATCATTATCTTGTGCAACAATAATCTACATGATTTTGTAACTGTAATTCCATATCTCTGTGATGCATTAGAAGATGCTGAATAGATGTTAACAGTTGCTCTGCTACAATTTTAATGTGTGGTGTGATGGTGACATTGGTCAGTGCCTGAAATGGATCACCTGTCAAGACTGAATTGCAAAAGAATATCAGCTGTGGACATTGCTGTGCTCAAGGAAGACAGTGAAATGATACCTTACAGTCAGTGAATTTATTGTGTGCTTTGATCCTCAGCTGATGTTGCAGCTTAGACCCCAGCTGCAGAACTATAAGAATGATAATATTCACATACAAATGGAGCAATCCCTTCCAATCACCAATGCACATGTCTGTTTGGAATAAATACAGTGATGTTAAAACATAATGAAATATTTTATGAATTCAAACTTCAGAGCAATATCATAGATTATTGCAGCAATGAAGCAGACAGTCCTTATTTCTGAACCTCACTTCAAAGGCATTAATATTGATTATAAAAGATACTTGTGTAGGTGGTGAGTACCCTCCCAAAGACCTGCATTGAAAGAGCTAAACAATTTGATTGACTGTGGATTATAAACTTCAACTATCAAACAAACTATATTCACAGGCTGCTCAAAATTGTCAGGGCCAAGAAGTCTGGAAACCAAAGTGGAGCCATATTGGAGCATAGTCAGTTGAAATCCAGAATGATTCTTTAAAAAAATAACTACTAATATTTCACCAGGAATCCACAAGACAAATATTATAAAGTTTGGAGATGAAATGATTGAAATCAATAAGAAGCTATGGAATATGAAAAGATGGTTATTCCATTATTTTCTGAAGATACTATAAAGTGTGTTCTACAATGAATGCAAGACAAATGCTTTCAACCTAATGAAGCAGACAATTGAACATAAGTTGATTAAAACTGTGAAATATTCTCTGATTCCCAAAGGTAAAAAAGTAAAAGCTCCAAGAGACCAGTCTAACCTAATAATTATTAATAATGCCTGACTATTTCAATTGCTCCATTTGAGTAAGGAACATATTGTTCCATTCATTGCTTAATGATATGTCAATCTTTTCACTACAAACTATTATCCTATTGTTAGGTTCTCACTGAATATCTACTATGTGCATTTTTATTGCCTGAAACTTCATAATTGCATGTTCCATGTTCTTGAGATTTGCAAAGCCAATCTAAAATAAAAGAGAAAGGAATTGCTAAGGATAACACATTTTGTACTCCTCTCCAAAATAGATGCACTATGATATGTCCTAAATATTATAATTCACATTCTCTTTCAATGTATTGGTCAAAAAATTTAAATTACCACCCAAGTATAAAAGTTATTGAATGGATTGAGCACCATTGTAACCTTTTTCCTCCTTCCAAAATTTACAAACAGTTCTGCCCTTCCATACCCATCACCTCAGTCTGTTCCCACTCCATTGAACTTATTTCTTTCTACCATGACTCTATTTTCCCACCTTGTTCAATCTCTCCCCACTTACATTTGTGATTCTTCTAACATTTTATGTTGGTTTCACAATTTGCTGATTTATAGTCCCAGCCATTTCCTAACGGATGTGTTATCACACTACACATCCATTCTCCATTAGGATGATCTGAAAGTTCACTCTATCTCCTTTCAAAAGAAATCTGCACACTCCTCATCCACTACAATCTTCTTCTGCTTAGCTTGTTCTCACTTTGAACAACGTTTCCTTTGTCTCATCTCATTTTATCCAAGTCAAAGTTGTGGCCTTGTGTACCTTGATGGGTTCTAGTTATGCCTGGTTCTTTGTTGGCGATGTGGAACAGTCCTTGTTCCAGTCCTACTGAGTCTTTCTTCAATACATCAACAATATATTTTGCTACTTTTTGCTCTCATTTAGAATTGAAAAATTGAATCAGTTTTACTTGCAATTTCCATCCCGCTCTCACCCTCACTGGTCTATCTCTGACTCTTCCCTTCATTGATGTCACTGTTTCTATTTCTGAAGATAAGCTGTCCACCAAATCCATTATAAGCCCACTGATTCCCAAAGTTACCTTGCCTATACCTTCTCAGGTTCTGCTTCCTGCAAGGATTTTAGTCATTTTCCAGTTACTCCATCTCCATCAGTTCTGATAATGCCACCTTCCACCAGTTTACCCCCAAAATGACCTTCATTTTCCTCAGCCAAGGATTTCCTCCTCATTGTGGATGACAGGACCCTCAGCTGTGTCTGACCTATCTCCCATACTTCTGCAATTTTCCAACAAAGCACAATGCAAGCTGGACGAACACTTAATTTTCCACTTAGATACTTTACAACTTCAAGATTTAAACACTGAATGCCTTAACCTCTGCAAATGACTGTCTGTTCTCCATTTTTCTTTCAATCTCTCCCCCATTCCTACATCCCATTCCCCAAGCCTTGTCATGTTTCTGGTCTTGTTTACTTTGCTCTTAATAGAGAGGGACCATTCTCTCCCTTTAACACCTTAATTTACATGCATTTCACATATTTAAGGTGGCACTGTGGCTCAGTGGTTAGCACTGCATCCCCATAGTGCCAGATTTGATTCCACCCTCGGGTACCTGTCTGTGTGGAACCTGCATATCTCCCCGTGTCTGCACAAGTTTCCTCCTGGTATTCTGGTTTCCTCCCATAATCCAAAAATGTGCAGGTTAGGTGGATTAGCCATGCTAAATTGTCCAGAGTATTCAGGGAGGTGCAGGTTGGGTGGATTAGCCATGGCGAATGCAGGGTTACCGGGAAAGGGTTGGGGGGTGGGTCTCAGTGGGATACTCTTTAGTTGGTTGGTGTGGACTTGATGGGCAGAATGGCCTGTTTCAGCATGGTAGTGATTCTATATTTAGTTTTGTTTCTCAACACCATTAACAACCACTTTATCTTTGTACTGACCCTCAACACCATTTACCCCTTTCTGGGTCTAAAATATTACAACACCTTTTGAGTTCTGAAGAGGCATAAGGACTCAAAATGTTAAGTCTATTTCTTTCTCCACGGATGCTGACAGATTTTCTGCATTTCTCCAGTATTCTCTGTGTTTGTTTCATGTTTTATTAATATTTATATCTTGGAGTTTTTAACTATTATTTTAGCCAACCAACTAATGCTTACTTCATTTATCGAACACTGTAAAAATTATTTTGTTTGAATTGTAAATTCTTGTAGCTCAATGTTTTTAGTAAGTAACTTGAGATTTTGGACTTTTTTTTTAAAGCATTACTTGTCTCATCCGGTAATCCAAAAAAAATCAGGAAATCATCTGGGATTATAAACAATGCTGCAAAAAAAATGATATTTATTGATTTGAGAATTGGAAAAATGAAGGTTTAGAAAATTTCTGTGTTAAAAAAGATTTATCATGTGATTTACTGGAATGAAAAAGAAGAATTTATGATTGCCTATTATTTACAAAATAAAAAGAGAGACTTTTGGAGAAAAGCTTTTAAAAGAGAGATGAGAGATTAACTAGCAATTAAGGTTGTAAAGCACACAGACTGAGTTTTGGAAGGTGCCTACTGCTGAAGGTTGCTTAGCAACAGCCCCTACACTTTTGTTTTTTTCTTTGCCATCGCATAGAGAGCAGTTCACTTGTGGACACTCTTGCAATGATACATTCTCCTTCTCTCTCTATTCTCTCTGTAAGTAACAATATAATCCTTAAGCAAAATCATTTGAAGAAATTTCTCAATGAAGTATTTCCTGCAAATCAGAGAAAATCCTGGGAATCAATTTCTCTAATCTCCTCATAAACTCTGAAAACCAAACTGTTAACCCAATTGCAAGGCCGATGTCTTACTGACCTGCTAGCTGTTCTGAGAACCTCTATCACTCTGCTACTGATAAAAAAATTGTTAAATCTTCTTTACTGTCCTGTTTTGATACCAACACCTTGATAATTTGTTATGATATCTTTCCTTAATTAGTTTGTACAGTTTTGGATTACTTGTTCCTTTGATTAGACACTCGGCATGCAACTCCTATACCTGGCATGTTATTCCAGTCATTTGGCTTGTCTCCAGCACCACTTTATTTTTATTTTTTTTGTAATTATTCCTCTGTCTCAACTAATCAGCTTACAAATCATCCTTTCACTTATTATTCAGCTTTTGACATTTTACTCACACTGTCTGACACTCTCGATCACCTGCAGAGACCTATCATTTGGTCTGTCAACACACAATTTGTATGATCTTATGATCTCTCTGATTATAAAGTCTGTGCATGATGCTCTCTTCACTTCATCTGACAAAGGGGCATTTCTTCAAAAGCATGTGATTTTAAATAAACCTGTTGGACTATAACCTGGTGTCTTGTGACTTTTGACTAATTCTAATGTTGATTCTAATTCTAATGATATTACTGAGCTTCCAAATATTCACACTGACTCCCTCAGTCTTACAAACTGAACCCCCACGTAATCAATCATGCTGAATCCCTGATTATTTTCCCAACACCAAATCCTATAAGACCAGAAGTAGAATTAGGCCAATCAGCCCATCAAGTCTGTTCCATCAATTGATCATGGTCGCTATGTTTCACAACACCACTCTTGTTCTTTCTCCCTGTACCCTTGTTCCCTTTACTAATCAAGAACTTATCGAACTCTACCTTAAGTGCATTCAATGACTTGACCTCCACAGGACCTTCTACAGCAATGTGTTCCACAAATTAACCACCGTCTAGCTGAAGAAATTCCTCCTCATCTCAGCTCTAAAGTATCAGCCCTTCACTCTGAGACTGTGCCCTCCAATCCTAGCCCTAGCTTAGACATCGAACCACCTTACCTACCAGCAGGTTCCTATGGCTCCAGCACTTGATCCTCCTGGCAACCCAACAACTGAAACCAATTCAGATCCCCAAGCCCTCTAGGCTGAGTTTACTTGAACTCAACATCATGTTTTCATTCTGCCATGATACCTGTATGCCCCTTCTGCCCCTTATCCATCCACCTGTCACTTTATAGTCAATCACACATCTGCCATCATTCCCCTTCATCCACCTAGGAGAAAGTAAGGACTGCAGATGCTGGAGATCAGAGTCGAGAGTGTGGTGCTGGAAAAGCACAGCAGGTCAGGCAAGATCCAAGGAATAGGAGAATCAACATTTTGGGCATAAGCCTTTCCTGATGAAGGGCTTATGCCCAAAATGTCGATTCTCCTACTCCTTGGTGCTAACTGACCTGCTGTGCATTTCCAGCACTACACTCATGACCCTTCATCCATCTGTAAACCATGCAGGAAGCATCAGAATGGACCTTTGCATAAAACAGTCTTCCAGTAAGTAAACACATTTGATGTTCCCAAAGCCTCTTTAACAACTACTGAGAAAAGGCTAGGTGTGTACAATAATTTGCAGAAGGAGTTGACAAGGCCACTCTGGCAAGTGGACAGGTGAAGCAGTAGGGTGCAAGAGAGTATAATACCAGGTGGGTGCAAGAATTTTTGGCAGGTGGGTAAGAAGATGTAGTTGTAGGTGGGCAAGGGAGTAGGGTATCACATGGGTGAGGGGTTAGATGCCAGACAGATGAGGGAGTCAGAATGCAGGTAAGTTACTAAGAGTGTAAGGTGGCTGTTGGGTAAAAGCGATTGGGTGGTGAGTGGGTGAGGGTGTCATGTGATAAATGGATGCATGTTACTGTAACTGTCAGATGAGGTGACACAGGTGAGAGTTTAGGGTTAGTCAGGTATTGAGAATTTCAAATCAATGGTTAGGTATTCAGATGTCTTGGGAATTGGAGATTTTGCAAGGAAGTGGTAAGAAATGTACAGAATGTCCTGTGAAAGGAGAGGTCAGTCAATGTGAATGAATGGGAATACTCAGTCTTATTATTATCTAGGAGTTAGAGAACATTTTATTCCCTTTAATCCCTCCTGGTTAACTATTTGTGGGAATATGTTGAAACTTTCCAAAATCTCTGAATCAAACACACAGCTAGAAACCTCTTAGGAGGTTTCCAAGCACCGATAATTCCAAATCAAAGTTTAAACCTGCTGCATAGTCAGTGGTTGGGGCTTCTAAGAGGTCCTAATGTATTTCCCCCACTACCCAGAGGCCAGAAGGTATAGGCTTTACTTCTTAAATCATCTGCTTAACATGACTACAGAGGTAGTGCCTCCCATCCGTCCTCCTCCTCTAACCTAATAATAAGACCCATTGTGGTAAGTAAGTAAGTGCTGCATTTTGCTTGTTCTATTCTTTAGACCTAGTTTTTTTTTAAAAGGTTACTTTTAGAGGGTTGGCAGTGAAGGCAGTGCAATGTTCCTCTTGCAACATGTTTGAGGTGAGGGATGCCATGGCCGTCCCTGCTGATTACACTTGCAGGAAGTGCACCCATCTCCAGCTGCTCCAAGACCATGTTAGGGAACTGAGCTGGAGTTGGATGAACTTAGGATCATTCGGGAGGCAGAGAGGGTCATAGATCGGAGCTTTAGGGAAGTAGTAACTCCAAAGATTGCAGACAGATGGGTGACCGTGAGGGGGACTGGGAGGAAGCAGCCAGTGCAGGGACCCCTGCGGCCGTTCCCCTCAAGAACAAGTATACCATTTTGGATACTTGTTGGGGGGGGAACTTACCAGGGGTAAGCAATGGGGTTCAGGCCTCTGGCACGGAGCCTGTCCCTCAGAAGGGAAGGGTGGAGAAGAGCAGAGCAATAGTTATTGGGGACTCCATAGTTCGGGGCACAGATAGGCGGTTTTGTGGGGGTGAGAGAGACTCACGTTTGGAATGTTGCCTCCCAGGTGCAAAGGTACGTGACGTCTCTGATCGTGTTTTCTGGGTCCTTAAGGGGGAGGGGGAGCAGCCCAAAATCGTGGTCCACATTGGCACCAACGACATAGGTAGGAAGAGGGCTGAGGATGTTAGGCAGGCTTTCAGGGAGCTAGATTGGAAGCTCAGAGTTAGAACAAACAGAGTTGTTGTCTCTGGTTTGTTACCCGTGCCATGTGATAGAGAGTCGAGGGATAGGGAGAGAGAACAGTTAAATGCGTGGCAACAGGGATGGTGCAGGAGGGAGGGATTCCAGTATCTGGATAACTGGGGTTCTTTCTGGGGAAGGTGGGACCTCTATAAACAGGATGGTCTACACCTGAACCTGAGGGGCACCAGTATCCTTGGGGAGAGGTTTGCTAGTGCTCTTGGGGGGGGTTTAAACTAACTCTGCAGGGGCATGGGAACCAAGACTGTAGCTTTAGGGTGCAGGACCTGGAATGTAGGGAGGTTAGGAACATGGCATCAATCTCAAAGGAGGGTGCCTGTAAACAGGAAAGTGGCTTGAAGTGTGTATACTTCAATGCAAGAAGTATACGAAATAAGCTCGGTGAACTTGCAGCGTGGGTTGGTACCTGGGACTTCGATGTTGTGACTATTACGGAGACATGGGTAGAAC
>NC_057723.1:23195967-23202539 GCF_004010195.1 Chiloscyllium plagiosum | reverse complement strand
CATTGGAGTAAAGAAGGTTTAGGGGTGACTTGATAGAGGTGTACAAGGTGATTAGGGGTTTAGATAGGGTTGACCGTGAGAACCTTTTTCCACGTATGGAGTTAGCTATTACGAGGGGGCATAGCTTTAAATTAAGGGGTGGTAGGTATAGGACAGATGTTAGGGGTAGATTCTTTACTCAGCGAGTCGTGAGTTCATGGAATGCCCTGCCAGTAGCAGTGGTGGACTCTCCCTCTTTATGGGCATTTAAACGGGCATTGGAAAGGCATATGGAGGATAGTGGGCTAGTGTAGGTTAGGTGGGCTTGGATCGGCGCAACATCGAGGGCCAAAGGGCCTGTACTGCGCTGTATTTTTCTATGTTTCTCTATGTTTCTATGAGCAATGCACTTTAACTACATGTATACAAATAAAGATTCTTAAATATAATTAACTATATCCGCTTCACTTTCAGGTGTATTTTCCTAGATTTCTTACATTATTTTTATTTTTAGAGTGGTTAAGAAATAGATGGAGTATTCATAACCCATTGATTCGACCTCCTGTCGCACTGTGTTTACAGATCTTAGAATGTGTCCCTCATGTACACATGATATTTAAATATTTTCTTTGAACTGTTCTCAGTAATGTGGTTACAATGAAGTAATGCTCAACTGTGCTCAGCAGAAATCACCATCTGCTCCTCGAACAAACAACCTTTACAGTTCAGAGGACTCATTGCCAGTGTAGCATTCACTTGGAATTAGTAATATTTGCATTAAATAATGCTCTGGCAAGTGAAAAGCTGTTATAATTTTGCTGAATTTGACACATTCAAAAAAACATACTGTAATTAGTAAACAGACAAGTGCTTATGCCATTGTATAGCTTATAAATTTGTAAATCCTGCATAGCTGGAAATCAATCCTCACTCAACAACAGTGCTGTCTCTGGAGCAATTCTACAGAAACCTAAGCCCAAGTTGAAGTACAGGAAGATTTTGTTATTAAGGTTCTTTTTTACAAACATGCCAAACAATTGAAACAAGCTTCTAAGATCATTGAAGAAAACAAATCTTAGTTTTCTTTAGAGGAAACAATTTTGTTTCGACTGTGTTTGTTTCTTGTTTCGTAGAGTCTGTGAACAATGGCAAAAGGAAGGAGGTTGAAGTGGAGTTAACAGTTTCAGGATGCATCTAATATTCAAAACATTTAATTCACTTAAGTATTTGCAGACAAGTATTTGTGATAACGTGAAATCGGAACTGCACACTGGTAGAGTATCCCTCAAAGTGACAAGTCAACTATTGAATTCGTAAGGCCTTTAAAGTACATGGACAGCATTCGTAGATTACATTTTTTTTAGAAACAGCATGCATTTAAACCTTGAATCAGAGTTGCAAAAAGATGTTCCGCAAGGCTTAGGGATTCCCATCTACAACATGAGCCCAGCTCTCTGATTGAAACAGAACTGGGCGAGTAGAGGATGCAATCAGGATGGGGTAAAATAGGCATGTCAGTGATGAGGAATGTGAGTGGGGGGAAAAGGACTGCAATTAGAAGCTTGGCATATTGAGCTAAATTTACAGACCATACTTCTATTGTGGTGATTCTTCTAAGAACTCCTCATTAATTTCTTCTGGCAGATATTTTTGTCATGATGAGATAAAATATGGATTCCATCATCTAGTTTTAATACCTGCAATTTCATGGACTGAAATGGTTTTAAAATGGAAGAAAATCACTGCCTTAAAGTGACCAAAGCAATCACCTGACAACACAAGTTAGTGAAACTTCATGAAATCAATTGGTTATAAACACAATGTCTCAACTGAAATTAACATTTTATCAGAAAACAGAAACTAGTCCAACCAGTCAGGCATGAAAAGGCCCTGATCTCCTATTTTGATTTACATCTGTACAATCACTCTCACAAATTGGAGATGAAAGGCATCGCCTGCAATTATCAACCTTGGAAAGGATGAGTTCAAACATGGAAATACACAAACCAGAAGCAAGGGCTTTTTGCAAAGCAAAGGATCATTTTTTTGGGTAACTGGTACCAATGGAGAATGTACCCAGAATCTCAAGCAGGTAAAAAAAAAGCCCTGGTGACAGAAATGATTAAAAAGAAACAGAGCACTGATAACTGAAATATTTGCTACTGATGATTATTAAAGAACCCAATTCTCATGTTAAAACTTTATACCTTAAGGATGCCCTTAGGACTTTCAACTATATATTCATTTTGTCTTTTTTTGTACACTGGACACATATCCCTTTTCAAATTTTTATCTGTGTTTAAGTATTTGATGCTGCATCTTTATTATTTTTCTCAGGGTAAGCAGATTAGGAAATTGCTTTCTTTCATCAAAAAAACCTTGTAATTGGCTTGTGAACCTTTTATTAAAAAAGCTAACACTTTCATTAGAAAGAATTATTGGCTCATGCCTAAAAAAAATGAATCTTTGTTGTGGCTAACATTGGAGATCCCTAAACGAGGGAATCAATTCACTTCCTCTCCTGATTATAACTTATTTCGGCTTTAGCACTTGATCTAAAAGTTAACATGACTCTTTAATATGGACACTTTTTAGACAATTATTAAAAATCAATGTGTGGGAAAACTCTTGGCATTTTGTTTCATATAGAGTTCTTTTCTAACCATTATTCTAGGAACATTGGGGTTGGAAAATCTAGAAGTGCTGGTACATCACACATGGGATAGCAGTATATCCCAATCACGACATCAATGAAGAATGTCAGGCTCATTAATCTTGATTTATTCATCTCTCATCTTCTCATTTAGTTTGTTTGTATTCTCCAAATTTCAGCAGTGTGGGAGGCAAAGCACATGAAGGTCAATGTTTAAAGTTTTTGGTGGAATTCAAATAAAATGGCTTTTAATGGTCCCAATTTATAACTGAACAGATTTCACGTACAGTTTGATGTTGGGAATTGGGCTTTAAGTCTGTGGTCTTCCCTGACCCCAGGGAAAAGACTTTGCCTATTTATCCTATCCATGTCCCTCATAATTTTGTAAACCTCTATAAGGTAACCCCTCAACCTCCAACACTGCAGGGAAAACAGCCCCAGCCTGTACAGCCTTTCCTTATAGCTCAGATCCTCCAACCCTGACAACATCCTTATTAGTCTTTTCTGAACCCTTTTAAGTTTCACAATGTCTTTCCAATAGGATGGAGACCAGAATTGCATGCAATATTCCAACGGTGGCCTAACCAATGTCCTGTACAGCCGTAACATGACCTCCCAACTCCTGTACTCGATACTCTGACCTATACAAGAAAGCATACCAAACGCCTTCTTCACTATCCTATTTACCTGTGACTCCACTTTCAAGGAGCTATGAACCTGCATTCCAAGGCCTCTTTGTTCAGCATCACTCCCTAGGACCTTACCATGTATAAGTCCTGCTAAGATTTGCTTTCCCAAAATGCAGCACCTGACATTTATCTGAATTAAACTCCATCTGCCACTTCTCAGCCCATTGGCCCATCTGGTCAAGATCCTGTTGTAATCTGAGGTAACCTTCTTCGCTGTCCACTACAGCTCCAATTTTGGTGTCATCTGCAAACTTACTAACTGTACCTCTTATGCTCACATCAAAATCATTTATGTAAATGACAAAAAGTAGAGGACCCAGCAACGACCCTTGTGGCACTCCACCTGTCACAGGCCTCCAGTCTGAAAAACAACCCTCCACCACCACCCTCTGACTTCTACCTCTGAGCCAGTTCTGTATCCAAATGGCTAGTTCTCCCTTTATTCCATGAGATCTAACCTTGCAAATCAGTCTCCCATGGGAAACCTTGTCGAACGCCTTACTGAAGTCCATATAGAACACATCTACTGCTCTGCCCTCATCAATCCTCATTGTTATTTCTTCAAAAAACTCAATCAAGTTGTGAGACATGATTTCCCACGCACAAAGCAATGTTGACTATCCCTAATCAGTCCTTGCCTTTTCAAATACATCTGCGTCCTGTCCCTCAGGATTCCCTCCAACAATTTGCCCACCACCGACATCAGGCTCACTGGTCTATAGTTCCCTGGCTTGTCCTCACCACCCTTCTTAAACAGTGGTGAGACTGGAGGTTGGCTGATGTTGTGCTACTGTTTAAGAACTTTGAGAGAAAGTGAGGGCTGCAGATGCTGGAGATCAGAGCTGAAAATGTGTTGCTGGAAAAGCACAGCAGGTCAGGCAGCATCCAAGGAACAGGAAATGCAAAACCTGCGCCCACACCTCCCCCCTTACTTCCCTCCAAGGCCCCAAGGGACACTTCCATAACCGCCACAAATTCACCTGCACCTCCACACACATCATCTATTGCATCTGCTGCACCCGATGTGGCCTCCTCTATATTGGGGAGACAGGCCGCCTACTTGCGGAACGTTTCAGAGAACACCTCTGGGACACCCGGACCAACCAACCCAACCACCCATAGCCCAACACTTTAACTCCCCCTCCCACTCCACCAAGGACAAGCAGGTCCTTGGACTCCTCCATCGCCAGAACATATTAACATGACGGTTGGAGGAAGAGCGCCTCATCTTCCGCCTAGGAACACTCCAACCACAAGGGATGAACTTGGATTTCACCAGTTTCCTCATTTCCCCTCCCCCCACAGCATCTGCAGCCCTCACTTTCTCTCAAAGTTCTTAAACAGTAGCACAACATCAGCCAACCTCCAGTCTTCCGGCCCCTCACCTGTGACTATCGATGATACAAATATCTCAGCAAGAGGCCTAGCAATCACTTCTCTCACTTCCCACAGAGTTATAGGGTACACCTGATCAGATCCTGGGAATTTATCCACCTTTATGCATTTCAAGACATCCAGCACTTACCCCTCTGTAATATGGACATTTTGCAAGGTGTCACCAACTATTTATCGACATTTTATATCTTCTATGCCCTTTTCCACAGTAAATACTGTTGCAAAATACTCACTTAGTATCTCTCCCATTTTCTGCAGCTCCACACAAAGGCCGCCTTGCTGATTTTTGAGGGGCCTTATTCTCTCTCTAGTTACTCTTTTGTCGTCAATGTATTCGTAAAAACCCTTTGGATTCTCCTTAATTCTATTTTCCTTAGCTATCTCATGTCCCTTTTTTTCCCTTCTGATTTCCGTCTTAAGTATAATCCTATTGCCTTTATACTCTTCTAAAGATTCACTTGATCTATCCTGTCTATACCTTACAAATGCTTCCTTCTTTTTCTTAACCAAACCCTCAACTTCTTTAGTCATCCAGCATTCTCTATACCTACCAGCCTTTCATTTCACCCTGACAGGAATATACTTTCTCTGGATTCTCGTTATCTCATTTCTGAAGGCTTCCCATTTTCCAGCCTTCCCTTTACCTGCAAACATCTGCCCCCGATTAGCTTTTGAAAGTTCTTGCTTAATACCATCAAAATTATCTTTTCTCCAATTTAGAACTTCAACTTTTAGATCTGGTCTATCCTTTTCCATCACTATTTTAAATCTAATGGAATTATGGTCGCTGACCCCAAAGTGCTCCCCCACTGACATCTCAGTCACCCGTCCTGCCTTATTTTCGAAGAGTAGGTGAAGTTTTGCACCTTCTGTCGTAGGTACATCCACATACTGAATCAGAAAATTTTCTTGTACACACTTAACAAATACCTCTCCATCTAAACCTTAACATTATGGCAGTCCAAGTCTATGTTTGGAAAGTTTAAATCCCCAACCATAACCACCCTATTATTCTTACAGATAGCTGAGATCTCCTTATAAGTTTGTTTCTCAATTTCCCTCTGACTATTAGGGGGTCTATAATACGATCCCAATAAGGTGATCATCCCTTTCTTATTTCTCAGTTTCACCCAAATAACGTTCCTGGATGTATTTCCAGGAATATCCTCCCTCAGCACATCTGTAATGTTATCTGTTATCAAAAATGCCACTCCCCTTCTTCTCTTGCCTCCCTTTCTATCCTTCCTGTGGCATTTGTGTCCTGGAACATTAAGCTGCCAGTCCTGCCCATCTTTGAGCCATGTTTCTGTAATTGCTATGATATCCCAGTCTCATGTTCTTAACCATGCCCTGAGTTCATTTGCCTTCCCCATTAGGCCCCTTGCATTGAAATAAATGCAGTTTAATTTATTAGTTCTACCTGGTCCCTGCCTGCCCTGACTGTTTGACTTGCTTCTGTTCTCAACTGTATCAGTCTCAGATTGATCTCTTTCCTCACTATCTTCCTGGGTCTCAACCCCCACCTTACTAGTTTAAATCCTCCCAAGTAGTTCTAACAACTTTTCCTGCCAGTATATTAGTCCCCTTCCAATTTAGGTCCAATCCATCCTACTTGTACAGGCCACTTCTACCCCAAAAGAGATTCCAATGATCCAAAAATGTGAATCCTTCTCCCATACATAAGCTCCTCAGCCATGCATTCATCTGCTCTATCCTCCTATTCCTGCCCTCACTAGCTCGTAGCACTGGGAGTAATCCAGATATTATTACTCTCGAGGACCGCCTTTTTAAATTTCTGCCTAACTCTCTGTAATCTCCCTTCAGAATCTCAACCTTTTCCCTTCCTATGTCATTGG
>NC_057723.1:23162502-23195802 GCF_004010195.1 Chiloscyllium plagiosum | reverse complement strand
AGCAGCTCTAGCAACTCTCCCTGCCAGTATGTTAGTCCCCTTCCAATTTAGGTGCAATCCATCCTTCTTGTACACGTCACTTCTACCCCAAAAATGATCCAAATGATCCAAAAATGTGAATCCTTCTCCCATACACCAGCTCCTCAGCCATACATTCATCTGTTCTATCATCCTATTCCTGCCCTCACTAGCACGTAGAACTGGGAGTATTCCAGATATTACTACTCTCGAGGATCACCTTTTTAAATTCCTGCCTAACTCTCTGTAATCACCCTTCAGAATCTCAACCTTTTCCCTTACTATGTCATTGGTTCCAATGTGGACATTGATCTCGTGCTGGCCCCTCTGCCCCTTGAGAATATTCTGCACCCTTTCTGAGACATCCTTGATTCTGGCACCAGGAAAGCAACACACCATTCTGTTATTTCACTGCTGGATACAGAAACATCTGTCTGTTCCTCGGACGAGAGAATTCCCAAACACAATTGATCTCTTGGAACCCAGCATACCCCTCATTGCATTAGAGCCAATCTCAATACCAAAAACTTGGCTGTTCATGCTACACTCCCCTGAGACTCCATCACCCCCTACATTTTCCAAAACAGCATACTTGTTTGAAATGGGTATAGTGACAGAACACACCTGCACTATGTGCCTACCTCTCTTACCTTTCCTATGTGACTGTATCTGAGACTTCCCCCCTTCCTGTAACTGCCATCCATTACATACTGTTGCTGCTGCAAATTCCTCATTGCTTTTAACTGTCTCTCCAACTGATCTATTTGATCTGATAAGATTTGCAACCAACAGCATTTATTGCAGATATAATCCGCAGTAACCCTTAAACTCTCTTTAAATTCCCACATCTGACAAGAAGCACAAATCACTGTACTAAAGGCCATTTTTGCTCCTTCACAATCTACAGACCCAGAATATAACACCATCTTATTCCTCTACAAAACACTGCCCCACGTTAGATTAATAGTTATGGTTTATATTTTAAGTTTAATCAAGAGACATATCTCAAAAACATATAATCAAGAAAGAACCCACTCTACTCACTACTGCAGACTTTCTGTAGGCCACTTAAAACAATTAACTTATCTGATTCTGTGTTGTGAACTTTGCCCAAACAGTTCCTCTAACATCAATTGTGAATTTCACAGTTTGTTAATTTCCCCAGATGAACTCCGATGTCCAGTGATACATGAACTTAAACAGCAAAGGCAGTACTGTGCAGGTTCACTCTGGTGTCAGTTTCTTTCTCTCTCTCTCTCTCTCTCCTGCACTGACCTCACTATGTGTGTCCTTTGTCTGTTCTTCTCTTTTTTAAAACTGTTGTTGTTTTGACGTTTTTTTCCAAAATTCCAAAACAATGCAACAGCATTTAAAACAGTAATTTCTGCTCCTGGAATTTGAGGAAATCACCTCCAGCACCTAAAATACCTCAAAACATGAGCAGCTGTCACAACCAGAATTTTTTTTTGTCCTCCATCTTGGAATACGCAACAGTCATTAAAATCCCAACTCATTCATTGATGTCTTTTAGGAAAGAAAATCTGCCATTTTTACCTGGTCTGCCTTATATGTAAGTCAGAACGCAGAACAATGTGATTGATCCTTATCTGCTCTCTGAAATGGCCGAGCAAACCATTCAGTTACAAGGAAATTATTGATGGACCATCTACATCCCATGACCTGATGAGACAGAAACTCATGCTGCTTCTCATACTGCTCAATTGACACAATCTATAACAATCCAGCAGCAAGCTTTCTCTTAACACTCAGAACCCTCTGCTAACAGCTCATGTACAAGCTTCCCCTGGATAGTGAGGTCACAGTGAATCCTGCGACATGGAACTCAATTGAGGATATTCATGAGATGACCTCCAAGTGAATGTCAATTGTGATACACACCAAGCTGCTTGATGCATGTGCAGGTCTGAAGATACCTTCCTGGCAATATTAAATGGCATGGAAGAATCCAGTGCATAGAACATAGTACAAAGCTATGATTCCATCCATTCCACAACAGAAGTTGATCACATCTTTAGCCTCATCTATGGGGCAATGTCTGGTGCCTACTGTTTCAGCTTCCACTGCAGAATAAGCAGAGACTGTCTCACATCTCAATACGACAGTAGAAGCTCAGACTCAAGATCAAGTGTGCTGTTCTTTACATTTCTCTTAGTCCATAGGATCTGCATTATTCTGAGCATTTTTGTGTCATTAATTTTATGTTTTCTCTGAACATTTTAGTCGGCTGTGTTTGTTTTCTTTGATAAGTCAAGCTCTGCTTGTTATAGGTAAAAGATAGTTACTGTATTACATTAAATTCATATTTGAACAACACCTACTATCCATTTGTCATGTTAATTACTGCTGCTATTGTAATTGCAGCTGAGCAGTTTGTTATCATCAGTCTCTGTCTCATCCTATTAAAATTAATCTGATCAAGATCCAGAATCTTACTGCATTAAGTTTCTTTTTAAACCAATCTTTGAAAGTTGACGATCTTCTAATCATTGTTAAATGAATGTTTTGCAAGTGCTAGATTATTGCTTGGACTGACAGGCATGGACAGCAATGTACAAATTTCCCTTCTGGTCTTGTGACCACACACACACACACACACACACAAGTATTTAACGCAAACAAAAACAGAAATTGCTGGAAAAGCTCAGCAAGTCTGACAGCATCTGTGAAGAGAAATCAGAATTAATGTTTCAAGTCAAGTGTCCCTCCCTCAGAACCGTGAATTCTGATTTCTCTTCACAGATGCTGCCAGACTTGCTGAGCTTTTCTTACAATTTCTATTTCTGTTACTGATTTCCAGCATCCGCAGTTCTTGCAGTTTTTATTAAGCATGTATTTAAGTTCACTACAATAAAGACCATATTCAAAGTTTGTGAGAAGATTTGTAGCTCGGGTGATCGTTGCTGTGGTTCTGTTCCCGAGCTGGAAGTTTTTGTTGCAAACGTTTCGTCCCCTGTCTAGGTGACATCCTCAGTGCTTGGGAGCCTCCTGTGAAGTGCTTCTGTGGTGTTTCCTCCGGCATTTATAGTGGCCTGTCCCTGCCACTTCCGGTTGTCAGTTTCAGCTGTCCGCTGTAGTGGCCGGTATATTGGGTCAGGGTCTATGTGTTTGTTGATGGAGTTTGTGGATGAGTGCCATGCTTCTAGGAATTCCCTGGCTGTTCTTTGTTTCGCTTACCCTATGATGGTAGTGTTGTCCCAGTCAACTTCATGTTGCTTGTCGTCTGCGTGTGTGGCTACTAGGGATAGCTGGTCGTGACAGGGGACGAAACGTTTGCAACAAAAACTTCCAGCTCGGCGAACAGAACCACAGCAAAGACCATATGTTGAACATAGTGCTGTGATGGACTTGAACCATGGTGTCAGAAGTGGTACTGAAGGTGACTGTTGGAGAAACTTTAGAAAGCACAGCTACTGATAGGGAGACACAGGTACGTTTGATGCTGTGAGCTGCCACCAAACAAAAATGAGAACAGAGAATCCATCCACAGTTAATTAAGAGCAAATGCCTGCAGCCTTTCCCTTACCAATTCTTGCTGAAATGACAGAAATATTAAGCATAACTGAAATTTCCTCCATACACAATGGCAGAATTATGAAGTAGCAACAGATTCTTCAAGCAAACCAGAACAGTTATCCCTTTTTTCAATGTTTCAAAATATATTCTACCTCACATATCTCTCAAAACAACACAGCAGAAATTTTAAAATTTTAAAAAGCTTTACAGGAACACCTTGATCCCTAAGTCCCTACTTCTCAAGGATTACTAGAGATGAGCAATAAATGCTGGCCAGCCAGTGACACCCACATCCCAAAATTAATTTTTGAAAAGGGTAAATGCTCCATAAGAACAGTATATGTTCAATATTAGGGGCAAAGTGAAATAGAGACCTTTGATCAATGTGTAATATCATTAACTCAACTCACAGATATCTGTGAACTTGTGCAATTAAAGGATGACCTGATTAAATGCATAATTATGTTAGTCTTAAGTGTTCAGAAATGAAATTATGCCTACTCAGAGGAGAGAAACCTACACTCCAGAGAATGCAGAAATGCTGAGGTTGTGAATCACCAGCCTGAGCATACTCATGACAAAAAGATTAGTCTTGCATTATGCTGACCAGGTATACAGGGCAGAACAATCATAGACAAAGAGCAGGATGTAAATATTGTAGAGGATATCACGGATTGTAGAGGATGGGTGGCACAGTGGCACAGTGGTGAGCACTGCTGCCTCACAGCATCAGAGACCCGGGTTCAATTCCTCCTCGGGCAACTGTCTGTGTGGAGTTTGCACATTCACCCTGTGTCTGCATGGATTTCCTCCGGGTGCTCCGGTTTCCTCCCACAGTCCAAAAATGTGCAGGTTAGGTGAATTGGCCATGCTAAATTGCCCGTAGTGTTAGGTGAAGGGGTAAATGTAGGGTAATGGGTGTGGGTGGGTTGCTCTTCAGAGGGTTGGTGTGGACTTGTTGGGCTGAAGGGCCTGTTTCCACACTGTAAGTAATCTAATCTAATCACGCAAGTGAGAAGGCAGTGTGTCAAGGTGGGGAAACAGATGTTCTCAATGAAAAAGCGAAATCATTTTGAACATGTGGCTATAAATAAGCATAGTAAACAAATACAAATTGTTACTGGAACAATATAGGCTAAAGATTCTGACAAATCACTCTACATCATGCAACAGATTGATACAATTAAGTCAATAGATAATATATGATTTGTGACAGTTGGAATAAGAAATGCAGAAGGGGAACATCAAGTCAATGTCAAGTGTCAAATAGGCACGAGTACATTATGCATCATCACAACATTCACAGGTCTGTGCTCAAAAATTAACCCCTCAAAAGTAATATAAACGATAAATGATGACACTGGTGTTGAGAAGACAGATTAAACTACAAGCTTATTGCAACACAAGATAAATAAGGGATCTAAAATTCCAGATCACAGGTGGAAAACAAGACTACTTATTTCACCCAAAGTATGTTTAAAGCTTGGTATGGTAACCCTCAATGAGCGATTTGCAATGTGTTGCAACATACTAAATCACTGACCATGCAACAAATGCAAATTTGGATTGTCAGGTGGAGCTACTTTGTAAAAGTCTGTGAATGTCATGATGATGCATGATGCCCTAGTATCTGACTGACATGTAGCTACAGGATTAGCAGGAGAATATCATCTCAAAGTAGATGACAATGCAAGATCAAGGACTAGAAAAGGACTAGCTTCCTTCAAGGCTATCTTGAAAGACAAGCCTAGATGAGCTAAAAATAAAAGGAGGTGACAAATAAAGGAAGAGGTCACAACATCCTATGCCAACCATTAAACAAATTTTCACACTACTTGCAAAGGAAGAAATCTTCATCACCCTAGTTGCAAAGGATAGTAAATGGCAAGTGGAACTTGATGAAATCAGCAGTTCTTTAACTAGGTTCTGAACATTTTTAAGGTGATTTTAATGGGGTCATTAATAGAATTCAAAGCATCCAATGCTATCGTAGCAACATCCTCAAGCACTGACTGGAAGTCAAGGTGCCAGAAAGTCTGATTGATACTTCTCCAATAAATATCCCTCAGGCTGGTTGTTAACTGGTTCCTTTGGAATCATTTTACTCTCTTTGACTTTGGATTCAACCATTCTCTCCAGCAGATAATGACTGGCTGCTATTTAATTTAGTTTGGTCAATTTTCATTCAGATCCAATTACTCCAACTGTGGATCAACTTAGAATGTCCAATTTTGGGTCCGTGCTTGCTTGACCACACTATTGAACCATTATGGCCTTCCCCTTATTGTCTTAAATAGCAATAGCTCTCAGTTCATTAGCGAATCATTCAGTCAATTCATAAACAGTTGGGAAATTCAACAATATATCATCTACACACCATCCCAGTCAAATGAAAAGGCTGTGGTGGCAATGAAAATCATTAAAAGAATCATAAGGAAATTGAGCAAATCCTGCAAATATGTACACAAGGCAATCTTCAAGTTGAGAAACACCCTCAGTAGAGAAGTGACCAACCCCAAGTCGTGGTCCATGTAGGTACCAATGACCTAAGTAGAAAGAGGGATAGGAATGAAAGGCAAGACTTCAGGGAGCTAGGGTGGAAGCTGAGAGCTAGAATAAACAGAGTTGTTATCTCTGGCTTGCTACCTGTGCCACATGATAGTGAGGCAAGGAATATGGAGGGATATTAGCTGAACACATGGCTGCAGGAATAGTGCAGAAGGAAGGAGTTCAGGTACTTGGATAATTGGGGCTCATACTGGGGAAGGTGGGACCTCTACAAACAGGAGGGTCTTCACTTGAATCAGAGGGGTACCAATATCCTGGATGGAAAATTTGCTAGTGCTATTCGGGTGGGTTTAAACTAGCTCAGCAGGAGGATGGGAACATGAGGTGTAGTTCCAGTACACAGGACGATGAGAGTAGGGAGGGCATGGACAGGATTTCATGGTCACAGGAATGTGTTGGCAGGCAGCAAGCTGGTTTGAAGTGTGTCTACTTCAACATCAGAAGTATCCAAAATAAGGTAAGTGAGCTTACAGCATGATGTTGTGGGACTTTGATGTTGTGGCCATTTCGGAGACATGGATAGAGCAGGGTCAGGAATGGATGTTGCAGGTTCCAGGGTTTAGATCTTTCATTAAGAAAAGGTAAGGCGGTAAAACAGGGAGAGGTGTAGCTTTGTCAGTCAAGGATAGTGTAACAGTGGCTGAAAGAATTTTTGACAAAGACTCGTCTACTGAGGAAATGTGGGCTGAGAATAGAACAAGGAGAGGAGAGGTCACACTGCTTGGAGTTTTTTATAGGCCTCCACAGAGTTCCAAGGAGTTGGAGGAGGGGATTGGCAAATTGATTTTGGGTAGGAGTGAAAGGAGCAGGGTGGTCATTATGGGGGACTTTAACTTCCCAAACATTGACTGGAAATGCTATAACTCTAGTATGTCAGATGGATCAGTTTTTATCCAATGTGTGCAGGAGGGTTTCCTGACACAGTATGTCAAAGGGCCGACAAGAGGGGAGGCCACACTGGATCTGGTGCTTGGTAATGAACCAGGCCAGGTGTTTGATTTAGTGGTACGTGAACACTTTGGAGAGAGTGACCATAATTCACATACATTTAGTTTAGAGATGGAAAGGGATAGGTACATGATACAGGGCAAGAATTATCGATGGGGCAAGGGCAATTATAATGCGGTTAGGCAAGACTTAGGATGTATAGAATGAGTTAGCAAAATGCAGAGGATGGGGACAATCGAATTGTGGGGCTGGTTTAAGGAACAGATATTGCGTATCCTTGATAAGTATGTCCCTGTCAGGCAGGGAGGAAGTGATCAGGTAAGGGAACTGTGATTTCTGAGAGGAATTGCATCTCTTGTTAAGCAGAAGAAGGAGGCTTATGTGGTGATGGAGAGTTACAGATTAGCTAGGAAGGATTTAAAGAGAGAGTTAAGAAGAGCAAAGAGAGGACATGAGCAGTCTTTAGCAGGTATAAAGGAGACCCCTAAAGCTTTCTATAGGTATGTAAGGAATAAAAGGATAACTAGAGTAGGAATAGGGCCAGTCAAAGGCAGAGTGGGACGTTGTGTGTAAACCCTGTGGAGATCAGAGAGGTGCTAAACGAATAGTTCTCAACAGTTTTCACTCAGGAAAAGGATAATATTGTAGAGGAGAAGAATGAGATACAAGATATGCAACTTGAAAGGATCAAGGTTAATAAGGGAGACGTGTTATCAATTCTAGAAGGAGTGAAAATAGACAAGTCCCCTGGATGGGTTTTATCCTAGGATTCTCTGGAAAGCTAAGAAGGAGATGGCAGAGCCTTTGGCTTTGATCTTTGAGTCATCATTGTCTGCAGGTTTAGTATCAGAGGATTGGAGGATTGCTAATGGTGTGCCCTTGTTCAAGAAGGGCAGTAGAGATGACTCAGATAATTATAGACCAGTGAGCCTTACATCTGTTGTAGGAAAAGTTTTGGAAAGGATTACAAGAGTTAGGATTTATAATCATCCAGCAGGCAACAACTTGATTTCAGATAGTCAACATGGTTTCATCAAGGATCGGTCATGTCTCACAAATCTCATTGAGTTTTTTGAGAAGGTGACCAAGCATGTGTATGAGGGTAGGGCAGTTGACATGGTATACATTGACTTCAGTAAAGCCTTTGATAAGGTTCCACGTGGTATGCTGATGGAGAAAATGCAGAGGCATGGGATTGAAGGTGATTTAGCAGTTTGGATGAGAAGCTGGCTTTCTGAAATATTCAGCTTGGACACCGGCTAATAGTGGCGTGCCACAAGGATCTGTTTTGGGACCACTGCTGCTTGTCATTTTTATAAATGACTTAGACGCAGGCATCGGTGGATGGATTAGGAAATTTGCAGATGACACTAAAGTCGGTGGAGTAGTGGACAGTGTGGAAGAATGTTGCGGGTTGCAGGGGGACTTGGATAAACTGCAGAATTGGGCTGAGAGGTGGCAAATGGAGTTCAATGCAACTAAATGTGAGGTGATTCACTTTGGGAAGAATAATAGGAAGGCAGAATACTGGATCAATGGAAAGATTCTTAGTAGTGTGGATGTGCAGAGGGATCTTGCTGTCCATGTACATAGATCCCTGGAAGTCACCACCCAGGTTGATAGTGCTGTTGAGAAGACATACGGTGTGTTAGGTTTTATTGGTCGAGGGATTGAATTCCGGAGCCGTTATGTCATGATCAACTATACAAAATACTAGTGCAGCTGCACTTAGAATATTGTGTACAGTTCTGGTCACCCCATTACGGGAAGGATGTGGAAGCATTGAAAAAGGTGCAAATGGGATGTAACAGGATGTTGCCTGGTCTGAAGGGTAGGTCTTATGAGGAAAGGCTGAGAGACTTGGGTCTGTTCTCATTGGAAAGAAGAAGTCTAAGAAGGGATTTGATAGAGATATACGAGATGATCAGAGCACTAGATAGAGTACACAGTGAAAGTCTTTTTCTGAAGATGATGACATCAGCTTGTATGAGGGGGCATAACTACAAATTGAGGGCTGATAGATTAAGACAGATGTCAGAGGCAGGCTCTTTACTCAGAGAGTGATAAGGGCATGGAATGCCCTACCTGCCAATATGGTTAATTCAGCCACATTAGGGGGATTTAAATAATTCTCGGACAAGCACATGGATGATGATGGGATAGTGTAGGGGGATGAGTTTAGATGAGTTCACAGGTCGGCGCAACCTCGAGGGCCGAAAGGCCTGTTCTGCGCTGTTTTGTTCTATGTTCTATGTTCAATGAATGCACAGATAGCAGACTAGTAAAAGAGTAATGTCAAACCACACACAAATTGCTCTTCCAATAGCAAAAAAGAACTATTGAACCCAAAAGAAGCAACATTTGAGAGTAACCAAATCAAGGTGAAACATCATTAAACTAAATTTCAATTTGAGAAGACTACTGAAATATTCCAGTTGAGCATTGGAGAGCCAGTTAGAATACAGACTCTCAATGCTCTCAACAAAAGCTAACACTGATGACAACTTGGAACCATGTGGAGAAGTTGTCACCTTAAGCATACATGGTGGATGTGAACAACCGGATACACTGTCACAAGCATAAGCACATCCACCCAATTGGAGATGGCTGTTCCTCAATGACTGATTGGGAAGAGGTAAATGCACCACTTGCACAGATCATACATCAACCATCAGACTCAGAGGTCTCAACAGAAATAGCACAATAACAGGCATGACAGCAACAAGAAATGACACAAGAATGACATTTCCCAAGGGGGGACATCACCCAGATGAATAGCCAATGACAAGAAAACCTTTTGTAATAGCATGATTTAAGGACTATGTTTGCAATGCATCTACATAGACTGTTGGCAAAAATGAACTGCTAAGCCAGGCCAACAGTCATATGTACTTTTGGTAACCTGGGTAGTTGAAACTGTGTAAGATAATGCATGCATTTTCTTTGTATGAAAAGGGTAAGTGGCCCTCTAGGTTTTCCATAGTCATTTAACCTCTACCAAGAGGAACATATACTGTCGGAAGACATCTTAAGTTCACTTCAATAGATACCACATGTTGAACACAGTGCTGTTTGTGTACAAAACAAAAGCTTCTATTAACTATGTCTAAGCAATTATTTATGACAAAAGTTATTATGAACTGCCTTTACCTTTATCAAACAGAATTCTGTTAACTTCCGCTCTTAAATTGTGAACTGACTTAGTCTCATTGTCTTTTTAGGTATAGCTCCATATTTCCAATGGCCTTTGGGTACTGCATTCCTTCATCACCTTTGAACTGCCTAGTTCGAATTCTAAGATAATGCTCTCCTGTTCTAACTCACTTAATATTATTTTTATTCATATTCTTCTAATTACATTCATTTTTGTTCCTCTCCCATTCAATTTTATAACTTTGCAGATTTGGTTAACAATCCCCCATCATTTTAATAAACCAGGAACCTTCTTCCAGGCTTCTGAGATCAACAAAAGGATTTCTGTCTATAAGAGCAAAACATGGTACTTGTTGCCCACTGGTTGGGGCTCCTTAGAAAGAATTTCTATCTTATTGATTCTCACCCAAGAACCTCACCAAGATCAGGAACCTAACACACGGTGACATTTTATATTTCCTATCATTTCATGAAATCGTTCAATAAACAAATTGCTTCAGTGGACGACCTGATCTTGTCGGGTGCTTTTGCTTTTCATTCATCTGAGATAAGTGCAGATGTTGACATTGTGTTAATGTACAGATTAATCTGATATTGACACAAGACGGATGTTAACCTTTACCAACAGTCATCTTAATTGTCTTAAAATGTCATTAAAGAGATTTGGTTCTGGACAGGCAATCAATAAATGAGTGATGAATGTTCACATTATATCAGGATTCAGAGTCAAATTGAAATCTGGTGCCTAGAGCTTGAAAACAAGTTCTAGTAAGTGAGTAGCAAAACCCTTTTTAGACAACTAGAAAAGTTGTATATATACCCTTGTAAGGATGCACGACATCAGACAAATAGATGCATATATCCGGGTGCACAACAGTCTGATACAGCAACTGCTCTGCCCAGTACCATACAAAAACTACAGAAGGTTGTGTGTGCAGCTCAGACCATTTCAGAAGCCAACTTCTTATCCATGGACTCCATTTACACTTCTTGTTGCCACGGACAGGCTGCCAACATCATCAAAGACTCACCCCACTCCAGTAATGTTCTCTTCCATCAGGCAGACGATACAGAAGCTTGAACACATGCACCAGTAGATTCAAGAACAGCTTTTTCCCTGCCAATATTAAACTGATGAATGGAGTCTCTAACTTCAAGTAAGGTTGATCTTGTTAATGTTGATCTTGTTTTGTGCACCTTCTGTGCAGTGTAACCTGCATGCCTCACTATCTAAGCACCCTATGATCTATATGATCTTGTTTGTTATGATCTGCTGTACTGCTCACAAAACAAAGTTTTCCACTGTACTTAGGTACACCTTACTACAATAAATCAAATCAAATCAAAATGCATTTGAAACTGGCAGGGAATTATATTGTGTTATCACTAAACAATCAGACCCACATCACCATAAAATCAAAAAACTAATCAGAAGTAATTGACCACATCACATTAGACTGCCAGAGAACTAAACCCAAAAGACACTAGCTTTCATTTCATCTGCTATCACTTCACCAAAATGGTATTTTACACAAGCTAATTTCCCTTGAACCATGATATATACCTAATTGATTAATAACTGTTTGCATAATGCATAGGACTGCCCAATGATTTGTTCCACATGACTACATTTACTCAACTAACTCTTGCCTGGATTGATGCACCAAACCAGCACACATAATTTGGATCCATTCTCCATTTATCTAATGTATAAAATGAATGAACCTGTAAAATGGCTGAGTACTTCAGGTCATGTGTTTGAACATAATGCAATATACTTTAATGGTTTGTGCTATAAAACTGACATTACTGGACAAAATTAATGAAAGCTGACCAAAAATACTTTACAAGCCTGACAACTGAAAAATAGCCCTAAGTGGAATTTGCTTTTGAAAATAAAGAATTTTTTTGAAATTGTTGCAAATAAATCATTGAACATTACAGCACAGAAGCAGATTATTTTGCCATTAATTTTCGGCTCATCTGCTCCATAAATAACTCTCCTGCTTTATTTTCTTTGAATATTTTTAATCAAATATCAAATTGCTTTTTTAAAGTACTTAACACACTCTGTTACAATAATGGCCTGTGTGACAAGATGCCGCATTCAAAACTTGATCTTTAAAGACAATATAGCAAATGTATTCAGCCTTTCCTAGAGAATCTTCTTAGTCTTGCAGGATTCTCTGTTCCATTCCACTATTAACAGATCAGGGATACAAAGAGATTTTAACTGACTGCCCTGGTTCCTGACCCAATGGAATAAAGAACAATCTTTCACACCAAAACATGCTTTGATATATTTAAAAGGAAACTGTTGTATAAAGTAAAGTTCTGAAGGGGTTAAAGTTGATGTTACATTGGTTCCACCTATTGTTGATATCTCATGCAGTTTGAGGTGGAGCTTTTGAGAGAACAGATGTATCGATACCAGCTCCCTGTGGTCCTAGTAAACATATTTAATTATATGTGCTTGTACTTATTGCTTTGATGCAGTAAATCTTCATGTTATCTAAGAACAGTGTCTTCTCTGTGGATACTCTCAGGTGGTGTATGCTCTACCACTAATCACTAGATAGGCAGAAGGCAAAGTAAAGACACAGGATTGGTGACAGAAAACTACCTTAAACAGCCCATACTCAGTACCACATTAAGGCAGAGGTTGCGAATACCACAAGGTGCAGCCACCTCGGAAAAACCCTTAAGTGTTTTAGAAGCACTCAGACAGCAAGAATAGGTAAATATTTAATAGAATTAGATGAAGTATAGGGAGATGGTCATGCGGACTATAAACATCAGCATGGACAGGAAAGGCTGAATGGCCTGTTTCTGTGCTGTACATACTTTGTATCATGCCCACAAGATGAAATGTATTAGCTTCTTAAATCTACCTAGCTGGGAAAGTTATACTTATATTGTTTACCATGTTTCTTATTAGCTTCAAAATGAGCAAATCTTGACTGTGGAAACTTAACTAACTTTCAATACAACGATGTTTTTTTAAAATTTGATTTATACGTCAGTATTTTAAAGTATAGCATATTCTTTGCTTTTATTCACAAGTTTTTAATTAATGTGATTCCCAGCAAGACCCTGATCCCAATGCTACAAAAAGTGGGAATCTGTATCTCAGGACAAATTTTCCTTATAAAATCTGAAACTATACCCGAAATCAGATCAATTGTTTTGCAGGAGAATAAAATTTCACATATGAGAGAATAACACATGAAATGGGAGACAAATTAGACTATTCGACCCCACATGTCTGCACTGCCATTCAATAAGATCATGCCTTTGAATTACACATTCCCATCTAACCACAATAATCTTGGATTCCCTTGTCTAACAAGAATCCATCTCCCTCTATCTTAAAAATATTTAATGTCCCCACATGCACCACTTTTGAGGCTGAGTTTCAAAGTCACACAACACTCTGAGAAAACAGGATTCTCCATATCTTGGTCCTAAAGTGACCTAGACTTTAAACAGTGGCCTCTAGTTCAGGATACACTCTCAAAAGGAAACATTCTTTCCATGTTCCCCTTGTCAAGAACATTTAGGATCTTATACACTTCAATTAAATCACCTCTCGCTTTTTTAAACTTCAGCAAAAGTAAACTTGCCTGACCAATCAATCCTTGTAAGACACCTCACTCGTTCTTGGGGTGGAACAGTGGCACAGTGGTTAGCATGGCTGCCTCACAGTGCCAGAGACCCAGGTTCAATTCCTGCCTCAGGCAACTGTCTGAGTGGAGTTTGCACATTCTCCCTGTGTCTGCGTGGGTTTCTTCCCATGGTCCAAAAAAATGTGCAGGTTAGGTGAATTGGCCTTGTTAAATTGCCTGTAGTGTTAGGTGAAGGGGTAAATATAGGGGAATGGGTCTGGGTGGGTTGCTCTTCGGAGGGTCGGTGTGGACATTTTGGGCCGAAGGGCCTGTTTCCACACTGTAAGTAATCTAAAAAAAAGTCTAATAAACCTCCTCTGAATTACCTCCAGTACATCTGTATTCCTTATATAACAATATCAAAACTACAAAACTGGATTTTTACATTCACTTCCTCTTGTTATGAAGGATAGCATCCATTAGCCTTCTTGATCATGTGAAGTAAAAAACTTTGTGACTTATCCATTAAAACATCTAAATCCTTCTGTGCCATTCAATTCCACAGTTGTTCTCCATTTAAGTAATACTCTGCTCTTTCATAATTCCTCCCAAAGTGCACAACTTCACATTTTCCCACATCAAACTCCATTTGCCAGATTTTTGTTCATTCAGTTAAGCAATCTTATGTCTTCTTCACAACATGCTTTCATATCTAACTTGATGTAGTCTGCAAATTTAGCTAATGTGCTCTCATTCCCCTCATCTAATTAATTTATGTAAATTGTAAAATCCAGGATAGAACCTTCCAGGACTCCACTCTGTATTTGGTAGACATATTTATGTACTTAGTGTAATGTCCTATTGTATTCTTCTTTTTATTGTTAGCCTCTTCTAACCTTTCTTCTTTTGGACACAGTAATTTGACTGGTTCGTCTCAAAAGTTCTACTTTACAAATATCGCCCATTGAGGACCTTTGAAGGAAAATATGAGCAGATGTTAGAGGGGTTCAAACTCTACAATTTTGGTGGCAGAAAACTGTCTACTAGTTTTGGTTGATCTTCCAAATTGCTACAAGCGGAATGTTTCATTATATGTAGGAATCTCTACCGTGGAATTCGTTGCCACAGAAGGCTGTGGAAGCCAGGTCATTGAGTATACTTAAAACAGTGATAGGTAAGTTCTTAATTGCCAAGATTTTAGGGGGAGAAAGTGGGAAAATAGAGTTGAAAATCCTATTAGCCGTGTTTGAATGGCAGAGCATATTAGATGGGACGAATGGCCTATTTTCTGCTCCTATGCCTTCTGGTCTTACACTGTGAAAGCAGGCCATTTGGCCCATTGAGTCCACACCGACTCTCTGAAGACCATCCCACTCAGACTCAACCTTATCTGTAACCCCACATTTGTCATGACTAATCCACTTAGCCTGCATATCCCTGGACATTATGGGCAATTTAGCATGGCCAAACCACCTCATCTGCACATCTTTGGACCATGCGACAAAACCACAGCACCCAAAGAAAACCCACACAGACATGAGCAAACACCATACAGACAGCTTCCCAAGGCTAGAATTGAACCCAGGTCCCTAGCCCTATGAGCCAGCAATGCTGACCACTGAGCCACCCGAACCATTATTACTCTTTGAGTGTGATATTAAACTATCAGACTAAATATTAAAAATATCACTATTTGAAGAAGATAGAACATTAAAGAGATTTCATGATTCACTATCTGTTTAAAATTCTTTTTGTACCAACATTATAAAACATTAAATAGTTTATTACTTTGTACTAATTGATAACTGTCTTTTGAGATTCAGTTTCCTCTAGTAATCTTTCCTGTAAGACCATAATAATTTCCTTCAGTTACTTACTTGACAGTCAATTTCCAATTTCTTCTATAATCTATTTCAACAGTGTCTCCTGTGTGTAAACATTCTACAGGAAATATACACCTGGCTTTGCTCAAACTTACACATCTCATCTCAAAGTTGTTTCAAAACCTCAGAAATCCAGCTGTATTGTTAATCAGAATGGGTACTTTCTCTTCCAAATAGTGGAACATAGAGGTTGACTTGTAGAGTTTCGTTCTGTCTGAGATCTCAGCTGGCCTCTTCTACAAAACCTTCTTTACTGGTTTCTTTAGTGTGACGTTCTATTGTATTTTTTTTTGTCAGCTGTGTCCTCTTCTAACCTTTCTCCTTTTAGACACAGGGATTTGAATTGTTTATCTCAAATGTTATATTTTACAAGTTTCTTCAATTGAGGACTTCAAACTAATTTTACTGTTCCTTTTCAAATGGTCATCTCTTTGCATTGAATCATGTTGTGACATTGACGATCTTGCCTGCTAGAGAGAGTACTACCTCATGAAGACCCACTGAACCACATGCCAATCAGGCAGCGGAGAGGTCACTAGGGGGCTTTCCCTGGAATCAACACCCCAGAACAGTAGTCCTGGCCAGCAAGAGCTACCAGCCAATCAGAGGCCAGGAGCTCCTGTGCTCAGTAGCAACACTGAGGAGGCTGTGGTTGCTGCTAGAAAGACACCCCTTGGAATTCCAGGATAATGGAGGATATAAGCCACAGGTAAATAATGTGAGGAGTGGATTTGAGAGGTGGAGGTCCTGGAAAGGGCGGTAGAGTGTCAAAGCAACAGTCTCTCATTAGCCCTCCAGTATTCTAGTGTTCAATATCTCAATCATGTACTGACTGTCATTTTTTTTGGGGGGGGAGCACTACTCTCCTCAAGGTGAGAAGTACCCTATTTGGTTTCCCCTGTCATGTGTGACCCAGTCAACAGGTCCACTTACAGCTTAGTTGATCCCAGCAGTGGATGAGGCCCTTAAATGGAAATGTTTTGGTCACTTAAGCACCTCAGATCTCAGGTGGTCGGAATGTTGACCATGGATCTGCCCATTCACGATTTAATTCTGGTGAAGGTGGCAAAGGTGGCAGGGTCCATGTCCAACACCACCCTAGCTAATTAAATGCCCTTACTGGCTCTAAACTTGGCAACATTGAGTGCAGAAGATTTTATCCCATATCTCTGTCTGTTATGACCCATTGAGTGCTGGAATGACATTTTTCAGCAATATTGCTTAATTCGGTTCTTGATTTTGACTTGCCACTTGCAGACTCATCGATGAATCCCCCGGTCCTTCTATGTGTGGGAATTTTGCAATTCAGCAGTGTGGGTGCACAAATTTTCAAAATTCAGCAGGAGTCTGGAAGCTTCAAAGAGAAACTTAATTTCATTAGTTCCGCATTAACATTAAGTTCTGACCACAGACAAAGCATGTGCTGGATCTGACTTACAATGCAAAATGAGAATGGTTTGAAATATATGCAAAACCTGTCCAATAGAAATGGAATAGTGTCTGTCATCATCATTATCACTGAAAAACCTTTGCATCAATTAGATCTATGAGATAGCAACATTAATAAAGAATAGTAGTTATATATTATCAAGTATTTTACAAATTAAAAATGTACCTTTAAATGAATTCAGATCACTTATTCAACATCCATACTTCTGCAGATTTTTATAAAGCAGACAGGAAAAGAAAATCATATAAAAGTCTTGCAGTCTTTGATATATGAATTCTTTAACTGGATTACTATTACCTTACACCAAGAGGTATCTGCTGTAACTTATACTAACCATTTAAAATTCCATGATTGTCTTGCTTTCACAATCACAGAATTCTTTAAACAACGTTTGGATGGAAGTTGTGATGAATTCTGGCTGAGTGTCGTTGGAGGAATTCAAAGTGAACATTGTTGACAGAGTTATTGTTGAGCAAGTACTGTTTGATATTGTTGTCAATGTCTCCTTCCTTCATTTTACTCATGTGTGAGAGTAGATTGATGGAATGTTAGATCGTCAGTTTTGATTTGTCCTGCTTCTCATGGACAGAGTATATCCAGGTAATTTCCATGTTGTTTGCCAAATGCCAACCATAGCTGTACCAAAGGACATTATCTAGAGCACAAGCCTTAAGTACATCTGCTGGAATTTGACAGGCCAGTAGCCTGAGATAATTTTTTGATGCCATGTGCTGACAGTTTACCACCCCTCTCCCAGACTGAGATGATAGGCAGGAGGGGACCATAAAATTATGTGCTATGTCAACTGCTGCCACCTTTCCCAGCACCTACCCATCCATCCCAACTCTACTGCGATTTTATCAGTGGTGGGGGCAACACCAAGTAGCCATCTGGTTGTTGACCAACTGAGGCTGATTATTGGTCAATTTATGGTCATTTAAGAGAATCTTCCTATTTGCACTGGGATTCTACCCAAGGTGAGAAACATCAATGTCTAGTCACCAGACCATCCAGTAAAATCTGGAGAATGTTTATGTTGGGATAGGAGTTCTGCTAGGATGTAGACGTTGTCTCCGATAGGCTACCCTTTAACTTTCAAACAATGCCTCTCAACACGTTGTCAGGAAGTGCCAGCTCGAGGCAAAAGACACTTGACTTACATTCCAGGCTTGATCAAAGCTCACTTCCCTCCGTGAATACTGCAGTCCCAGCAGGAGTGACCGTTCCCAGGGTGACATGTGAGGTGCTTACTCCAGCCATCCAGCAGCTTGGAGGTGGGACTTCCTCTTAGTGAGTGCAGATGACTCATCTCAAGCTAACTTTAAAGATTTTCATCCACTTAATGGCTCACTTCAGCTGCCAAATGAAAGTGGGCTCAGCCTTAATTTTATCATGGAGACAGGAACCTAGAGTTTAGATCAGAGTGGTGCTGGAAAAGCACAGCAGGTCAGGCAACATTCGAGGAGCAGGAAAATCGACATTTCGGGCAAAAGCCCTTCATCCTGATGAATGGCTTTTGCCCGAAACGTCGATTTTCCTGCTCCTCGGATGCTGCCTGACCTGCTATGCTTTTCCAGCACCACCCTGATCTAAACTCTGGTTTCCAGCATCTGCAGTCCTCACTTTTGCCCTCCAGGAGCCCTGTGCCCAGTATGAAATGGAACCCATTTCAAGTGAATTGAATTAGTTGAAGACTGGCATCTGTGATGCTAGTGACCTCAGAAGGAGGACAAGATGGAGCACCCATCAGTACTTGTAGCTGAAGATGCTTCCAAATCACAGATATGCTAGGCTTCCTCATCATTGAGGATGAGGATATTAATGAAACCACTTTCTCCAGTGAGTTATTTAATTGTTTACTACTAATAATATATGGCTGTGTCAAAACACACCCAATGACTAAGCACTCACAACTTTCTCTGTTGAAGAATTCTAAACATTCACAACTCTTTGAGTGATAAAATTTCCCTTCCACTCAGTCCTGAATGACCAACCTCCATTAAGCTTTACATGTGCGATTAGAATGCACCCCCTCAGTAAAGCAACATGCATTCTTCACTGATCATTATTGTAGCTGACACCACGCATCTCAACTAAACAAACTCATTTGGACCCGTTGTTATTTTAATGAACATAATCAAACCTCCTCATCTGAACATCACTTTACAGATTGGAGCCAAGCTCTGCATGTTTCTTAAACCATTTTCTCACATTTTCCCGTCCATTCTTTTCTCAATCCCTCAGTCCTTCCTCTCTGACCTGTTCTACCTATCTCTTCTGTGCTGCCTCGTTCCTCTCTTTCCCTTCAATCTTTTTTTCTATTCTCTATTCTTCCTTTCCACTTCTTCACTTCACCCATTAATACCTTCTCACTCACCCTGCTTACAGCTCCAAGACAGTGAGGTCTGCAGATGCTGGAGATCAGAGTTAAGAGTGTGTTGATGGTCTCATTCCTGAAGAAGGGCTCCGGTCTGAAACGTCGATTTTCCAGCTCCTCAGATATTGCCTGACCTGCTGTGCTTTTCCAGCAACACACTCTCAACACTGCTTACAGCTCCAACTATAGAAACATATGAATAGGGATGCGAAAGGAAATTTATGTGATCTCCTTCCTGAGCTAATCCATTTCTCAATTAAACCATTGAGCAAAGATTAGATGGGCTTGTGTTGCTGGTCAATTAGAAACAAGATTATTGATAGATCAGCAAAATATTACAGAGTTTGGACTTCATATTCAGTATATGTTTGGAAATGGAATTTTGTCTAACATGATGGTTCTTTTTATTTGAATTGTTAAGTTAATGGGAATAATAATGGGACTTTATATAATATTTCTATATGAATCAATTTTCTTTTTGATTGACTGACAACACTTCACTGCTGCAACCTTGTTGGTGTACTTACCCTCACTCTTGATCTCCAAACGCTGACCTCCTCCTTGTACTGCAATAGTTCAAGAGGCAGCTTACTACCATCTTTAAGGGCAGTTAGAGATGGACAATAAATATCAGCCTAGTCAATGATGCTCACATTCCATAACTAAAATAAAAAGTTTAACTCAAGAATCTCTGCTTTCTATAGATGTTACCCTCTTACCTTAGGCTTTGACACTCTGAGTACATTACCTTGGGATATCAAGGATAGATCAGCATATGTTCTAAATAGTGAAAAGCTGTAAACACTGGAAAATCAGAAAGAATTGGGGTTCATGGGAATGGATCATTGAAATGCTATGAACAGATACAGAAAATACTCAAAAAGCTAAAGAAATGATTGCTTTTATACCTAAAAGACGGGACTACAAGAGTTTAAAAGATTTACTTTAGTAGTCAGTAACGGCAGACCACAACTAGAGAATTATGAATAGTCTAAAGTCTTGGATCTCAGGAAGGATATGTGGCCTTGAAGGAATTGCAGTGAATATTCAGAAGAATCACACCTGGATTCCAAGGATTAAGTTAGAAGTGATTAAACAGATCAGGATTGTAATCCCTGAAATTTAGATGATTAAAGTTTTCAAGATATTAAATTAAACAGATAAGTTAGATGGAGAAAAGTAATTTATGCTGGGTCTAGGACTAACAAGAAAACTACAGTCAAGATTTTCAAGTGCGAACTTTGTACCTCTAAACATAAAATGGTCTTAGCCAAGAGTGTGGTGCTGGAAGAGCACAGCCGGTCAGGCAGCATTCGAGGAGCAGGAAAATTGACGTTTCAGGCAAAAGCCCTTCATCAGGATGAAGCGCTTTTGCCCAAAACGTCGATTTTCCTGCTCCTCGGATGCTACCAGATGGGCTGTGCTTTTCCAGCACCACACACTTGGCTCTAATCTCCAGAACTGCAGTACTCACTTTCGCCTATAAAATGGTCTTATCTTGTTTCTGTGTTTTTATGCTGTGATCTCAGCAGTGATTGCTCAACATGGTATTTGAATGAGATTAAAGAATTTTATAAATACCAAGCACAATAGATAGGCCTAACGGTATATCTAGACACAGGTTGACATGTAGGTGAAAGTGACGACTGCAGATGCTGGAGATCAGAGTCAAGATTAGAGTGGTGCTGGAAAAGGACAGCAGGTCAGGCAGCATCCGATTTTCCTGCTCCTCGGATTCTGCCTGACAGGCTGACATGTTCTGAAGCAAGTTACAGAAATTGTACAATGGACTTTTACAAGTGACCAAACGATACAAACTCATTATTTATAAATGATGGTCATTAGAAGGCAATCAGTGCATAAAAAACAAATCCCATCTTATTTAATTATCTTACATCTTAGTGAATGGTCTATCATTCACCAAAAGAAATGCACCTTGATATTAAAGACTGTTTTATAGATATCTCCTTTTTGGAATTTGAATTTCTGTCAATTCCTTTGAGTTCAGTAGTCTCATCAAAATTCCACTGTGATAAATAATTCTGAAACAAAGTATTGTAGCTGCTGGTAATCTGAAATAGAGTACATTAGAATACATTGGAAATACTCAGCAGGTCAAGCGAGAAATGGTTAATGTTTCAGGTTGATGGTCACTGACCTAACAAAATGAAATTTTGACTTGAAACATTGACCCTGTTTGTCTCCACTGATGCTGTTTGACCTGTTGAGTACTTCTCGCATGATTCAGTATATGGTCACAATTCCCCATATGCCCACTAATTTTTTCATTGATGCTGAGGCAGGTGTGACAAGATAGCCAGGGACTTCCCAACAAACATGGAAGAAAAAAGCATGGTGTATTTTGTATATACCTTTCAACAGTGGGCATTGTCAGACTTCTTGGATTTAATCCCCAGCTTTTCCTTAGAGGGAGGAATGACTGATTAATTAATTGTCAGCAGTCTGACTAGAATATTGAATCAGGCTTCAGTAAACTATAGAAAAGTAACTAATTATTCTGTTGCTTAACCCCATCACATTTAATCATTCCATCACATAGTCAATGAAGCAAGAACAATGAAAAACATTTTCACGGTGGTTAAAAGTTAGATTTCTACAGGAGAGAAACTAATCAAGTGATGTGCGTTGTAAATGCATATTTTAATTCAGCTCTAGAGGGCCATCTAATGGGAGCAGGCATATTTATAGCAATTATACTCCAGGGCTTCTCTTAAATTTAATGTTAGATCTCCAGAGAATTTTCCACACAGTCTGAAATAAAAGCATCTTTTATATTACCATATTAGCTTGAGTAGTTATCTGATATCATACCAGACTTCACTGCTTTATCTAAAGATACTCTTATGTTTATACGATTTAAGCTTTGCATTATCACCACAATTATACTTCAACTTGAGCCTACGTACAAAATGTCATTGCATGACAGCATCCTCATACTCCACTGAAGTGTCAACTTAGACAACATGCTTAATCCTCTGGAATCCACATATTCTACCGTAGGGTTGAAAGTGATACCATTAAATCTTGGCTGACATGGGGAAATAGCAGGACAATTGTACTCAGTCTCAATGCTCAAAATAAGATAATGGGCTTAATGGCCTCCATTTGCACTATAGCACATCTGTGATTCTGTGACCCTTTTAAATGAATCATCTTGACTGGAATTTGTGGTCATTCGGTGAAGAGAAGTGGTTAGCACCCGATTCAAAATAATGTCAATTGTGCAGTTTCAGATCTGATTCCAGCTAGGCACCGAAACTCCATCCACACTGTATTCCTGAATGTGGAAGGTAGTAGCAAATCACGATATGAATTAACTGCCAAGAAAAGGATGAAGTATCAGCAGCCAATGAGATAAGGTAAAAATAATGACTGCAGATGCTGGAAACCAGATTCTGGATTAGAGTGGTGCTGGAAAAGCACAGCAGGTCAGGCAGCATCCAAGGAGCAGGAAAATCGACGTTTCGGGCCAAAGCCATTCATCAGGAATAGAGCTGCTCCTCGGATGCTGCCTGAATTGCTGTGCTTTTCTAGCATCACTTTAATCCAGCTCATGAGATAAGAACCTGCCTTCAGGCAAAGCATGCATGAATGAATGATATCAGTGAAAGTGTCAATGCAGTTATATGGATTTCGTTTTGAAGCTACAATTTATAATTTTCCTTTCCTGGCTGGATTTATTGAAAAGGGAAACTGACATCTTGTGCAGACAACTGTGTTTCTGTAAACAGAAACTGCCAGCCCAAATGGTCCACTGCAAATTTCACAATCCTGCAATCTACCAGATGGGATGAAAACAAGATCAATCCCTGGAAAGCATGGAAGACTTCATGTCTTATCGAGTTGTACCCCATCCCCCCAGAACCTTTCAAATCTTTATGAGATCAGACATCAAAACTCATTTTGAAGCAGTAACTGTTGCAAACATTAACTAATAAAATCTGTCTGGAATCCAGCAATGTATAATATAATTCAAAGACTAAATAGAAGAGATTAAGACAGAGAAGCTGTCTGTCTGTCTTTCAAAAAATGCTCAGCTCTGTAAGTATCACTGTCCCTGAGCAAACTGAATATTTTTAAAACATGGAAATCTGTTCCATAACACTGAATCCAGAAGAAAAGCCAAACTAAATAACTGCAGCTTTGAACACACTGCATCAAGACTAGCCATTGTATTTAAACTACTTCTGTATTTTAACTTTCCGAGACTGAAAAAAAACCTTGGAAGCCTACCCTCTTGCTCTGTGAATGGTGCATTTGTTGGACAAGTCCTGATGACTTTGTGTGACCATCTGAATGGTGTTGCATGAGCTATTATTTCTTAGCTCAGGAAACATGTTAATTAACACAACAGGCTAAATCTTACATTTTTTTGCCCAAGTCCGAGCCGTATCAAGTTTTTGCAGGGCTCATCACTGTAAGATCTAACTAATGATACCAAGTGTGAAGAGAGTGTCCAATGAGGAGATGTTGAGTAGATTGTGCCTCTACTTATTGCAGTATTGAAGAATGAGAGGCAACCTTGTTGAAACATACAAGTTTCTTCAAGAACCTTACAGGATAGATGCAGAAATGTTGTTTCCCCTTGTGGGATCCAGAACCAGAGGGAGTAATTTAAGAATAATTGGTTGCACATTGAAGAAAGAAGAGATAAGGAAAACTTTCTTCTCTCAGAGGGTTGTGAACCTATGGAATTCTCTAGCACAAAAGGCCTGTTGAGGTTGGGTCACTTCATTTACTTAAGATGTGGATGGACAGATTTTTAATCAGGAAGAGAATCAAGGGTTATGAAGAATGGGCAGGAAGGTGAAGTTGAGGATTATTAGATCGATCATCCTCTCATTGAATGGTGGAGCAATGTTGATTGGCCTGTTTTTGTTCCTTGGTCTTATGGTCCTGTAGATCTAGCCTAAGGCAGTCCTTTTGATGGCATGCATTTGATCAACACCTTCAACATTCAATCTCTTCAGCACCAACACACTGTGGCAGCAGTTTGTACCATCTCACAAACAATCACTACTCAGTTGATATCTCAGAATTCATTGGGATCCCTTCCACCCATATCATATTTAAACCCCATTGTAGACACGCATAATGTCTGTCCAGAACTGCCCTGAACATGTCCTAACATTTGCCTTAGTCATAGCAGATAGGGGAAATTGTTGCTCCAATTTACAGGCAGGGACTAGGAGATCCTACTGAATGGGATGGTGCAAGGGTAGGATTTCCTCTTCCACCAGGACCAACAGTGGAGACCATGACACCAAATCATGCCAGCCTGGTATGTAATTGCTACCCAGGTTTGAGCAATCTTAGCCATTTGGGAAAATGCCCAGCTCTGTAGGGAAGAAGATTAATGTACTTTTCCATTCTGCCAGGGTAAGTTCCACCATCTTCTCACTGATATAGAGTCATAAAGTCATAGAGATGGAAACAGACCCTTCGGACCATGCCGACCAGATATCAAACCCAATCTAGTCTCACCTGCTAGCACCTGGCCTATATTTCTCCAAACCCTCCCTATTCATATACCCATCCACTAGCCTTTTAAATGTTACCATTGTACTAGCTTCCACCACTTCCTCTGGCAACTCATTCCATACACATACCACCCTCTGCGTGAAAACGTTGCCCCTTTGGTCTCTTTTATATCTTTACCCCCTCACCCTGAACCTATGCCCTCTAGTTCTAGGCTCCCCGACCCCAACTTTGTCCATTTACCCTTTCCATGTCCCCCATAATTTTGTAAACTTATATAAGGTCACCCCTCAGCCTCCGACACTCCAGGGAAAACAGCCTCAGCCTGTTCAGCCTCTCCCTATAACTCAAATCCTTCAACCCTCGCAACATCTTTGTAAATCTTTTCTGAACCCTTTCAAGTTTCACAATGTCTTTCCAAAGGAGACCTGAATTGCACGCAATATTCCAACTGTGGCCTAACCAATGTCCTGTACAGCCGCAACATGACCTCCGAACTCCTGTACTCAATACTCTGACCAATAAAGGAAAGCATACCAAATGCCTTCTTCACTATCCTATCTACCTGCAACTCTACTTTCAAGGAGCTATGAAACTGCACTCCAAGATATTTTTGTTCAACAACACTCCCGAGGACCTTACCATTAAGTGTATAAGTCCTGCTAAGATTTGCTTTCCCAAAATGCAGCACCTCCCATTTGTCTGAATTAAACTCCATCTGCCACTCCTCAGCCCATTGGCCCATCTGGTCAAAAGATCATGTTGTAATCTGAGGTAACCTTCTTCGCTGTCCACTACACCTCCAATTTTGGTGTCATCTGCAAACTTACTAACTATAACTCTTATGCTCACATCCAAATCATTTATATAAATGACGAAAAGTATTGGACCCAGCACCAATCCTTATGACACTCCACTGGTCACAGGTCTCCAGTCTGAAAAACAACCCTCCACCTTCACCCTCTGTCTTCTGCCTTTGAGCCAGTTCTGTATTCAAATGGCTAGTTCTCCCTGTATTCCGTGAGATCTAACTCGCTAACCAGTCTCCCATGGGGAACCTTGTCGAACGCATTACTGAGGTCCATATAGATCACATCTGCCATTCTGCCCTCTTCAGTCCTCTTTGTTATTTCTTCAAGAAACTCAATCCAGTTTGTGAACATGATTTCCCATGCACAAAGCCATGTTGACTATCCCTAATCAGTCCCTGCCTTTCCAAATACCTCATACTCACTCTATCTCAGTATGATATCTACCACCCACCAAGGCTCATGTTCCATTACTCCCATTATTACCTGCAAAATCTTCACCACATGCTCTCACCCACCCCAACTCATGATGCTTTTGACCCTACTGCCCTCCGCACTCCCTGATCACTCGCTTGGAACATCATCCTGCCTGTATCAAGAGTAATGGCCAGGCCACAGACTTTGATGTCCTTTAATACTTGCCTCTTCTTATTTCATAAAGAAAACAGTAGGGCAGAAAGAGTCAAGACATGTGGTGTATTGCCCTCATTCATCTCCTGACCCCTTACATGGAGAAGATGCTAACTCTGATCATTCTAAGCGAGCTTGGATTGGTATCAGAGGCTACCCTTGGCCGTCTGTGCTGGGAACTGCTGAGTGAAGGCTAAACCCCTTGGTTGAAGACTGCAGTAATATGAGCCTGATATCTCTCGCGGGAGGAAGACACAAAAAAGCAATATAGTGCAAGAGAAGGATGCTGTGAGCACCCACATAGGGTCAGAGTGAGTGAACACTATGATAGCAAACATAATGCCCAGAGATGCAGCCTAGTCCAGTTCATGAGCTGGATGCATGTTCCTGTTGGCACAGTATCCTTCCTGCATTGTGACAATGATAGTTACTGGTGCAACCCAAAGTACGGAAGCATAATAGAGAATTAGACATCACCTAGGAGGGTTCCTAATAACTGGCACATGCTGGCTGCCAATGTCTCTGATGTGGGGTACCTTTGGCCAATGCCCATGGAGCGTGTCCTGAAATGTTGGCGAGTGGTTTTGAATTTTCTGCTTTTCTAAGTGCAGTTTCTTCAGTTGAATTGATTTATCAGTAAACCTGGTGACTTCACTCTTGCTAGCAACCACAGCAGGGAAGAACTAAAAAATATCAACATGAAACATTTGGCTGTTGTGTTCTTCGTTGATGTGTGAGTTTATGTTGTGTGGAGACATGATTGATGCAGAACAAGAGCATTTAGCGAGAATTTAGACTTACATGATTCAGTGTGGTTGTGAGGGAATGCTGCTACCTCAAGCTCTGTGCAACTAACACCGTTTTTTCAGAATAAACTATACAACAAGCTGTCCTGGGGACATCTAAAAACAGGGCAATGACACCAGCTAGATTTGATCATTACCAGATGTGATTCTCTGAACAATATTCTCAACACAAACAGCTATAACAGCAATAACTTTGATACAGATCACTCCCCAGTGTACACCATATTTAGAATGCAACCCTTGAAATGTTATCATTCAAAGCAGAAATGACGTCCTTCTAATAACATACGCTGTATTTCCCATGCTGATTAGAAAACCAATTCCTTCACTCAACTGAACAGGCATTCTCCAGCATTCCCACACAAATTGCAAAAGTAAAATTAAACATGCATCAAAACCCCATCTACAATCCACACTCAACATCTGGGAACAAAAAACAAAAATTCTGAAGGGTTCAAGGTTAACACCACTATTGAAACCTGTCATTACAATTAGATGGTCTGTTCACAACAATGGCAATATCCAACCAAGTGAATTCCAAATGCATTAAGAGTTGCTTGTAGTGAAGTCCAACAGACTGCTTGGTAGTGTGCAATAACTACTGATTATAAATTTGCCAGAATATCTATTTTCCTTGAAGATGAGAGACATATATGCAAACAAAGATTGGAAATGTCATCACTGACTGCAATACACAGTTGTAGAGATAGGTGAAATGCTACCTTGAGTTGTACTCCAGTGATATCACTGTCACTAAAGAAGCCCTAGACAGAATAGAAAGCTCACCTATCATGACAGAGCCTGATATTGAATCCATTTGGAGAAACTCGGTGAGGCTGTTAACTTACTTGCCATGAGTAAAGTTCCAAGTGCTGATCAATACCATTTAAACTCCTCAAGCATGGGAAGCCAGCAGTCCTACACGATCCATACAAATTTTGTTGTCACTGATGGAAGAAGGGGAATGTTCCCCAGGATATGCATGATGCAAGTATTCTGTCCCTGTCAAGAATACGTGCAACTGCAGCTATTGCAGCAACTATTGAGGCATCTCCCTTCAGAGAAATGTGTGTTGCCTTTGTAATACTTCAGACCTTGATTGAATGTATCTAACCCAAATCCCTGTGTGATTTCAAACCTGAAAGGCCTACAATTGACATGAACTTCTCAAGAAATATTTGCACAGTCAGAGGGAAAGAGTGGCAGAGTGGGCTATCCTGGGTAGGATTACACAAGCACACAATGGACCAAATAACCTCATTCTGTAAAAGCAAAATAATTCAGGGACTAGAAATCTGACATACAAACAGATGGAGACAACACAACTGCAGATGCTGGAATCCAAGCTAGAGGCTGGAAGATCACAGCAAGCCAGGCAGCATCAGGAGGTGGAGAAGTCAACAAGGGTTACACCCGAAATGTCCACTTTGCCACTTCCTGATATTGCTTGGATTGCTGTGTTCTACCAGCCTCCTGCTAATCTATTAGTAAAAACAGAGCTGGAAAGACTTAGTGGGTCTGGCAGCATTTGTGCAGAGAAAAACTGAGTTAACATTTCTAGTTTGCTTAGATTACCCATAGTATGGAAACAGGTCCTTCAGCCCAACAAGTCGACATTGAATCTCTGAAGAGTAACCCACCCAGACCCATTCCCCTCCATTTACCCCTGACTACTGCACCTAACACTATGGGCAATTTAGCATGGCCAGTTCACCTGACCTGCATATCTTTGGATTGGGGGAGGAAACTGGAGCAAACCCACACAGACATGGGGAGAATGTGCAAACTCCACACAAACAGTCACCTAAGGCTGGAACCGAACCTGGGTCCCTGCCACTATGAGGCAGCAGTGCTAAGCACTGAGCCACCTTGCTGCCCCTAAATGATATGCCTCCTGTTCAGAACTGAAAAGTTTGGAAGAGTTGAAACACGGAACTGAAGATTCCTGAAGTAGCATCTTTGTTAATTCTGTTTCTCGCTTCACAAATTCCTGCCAGATCTTTTGAGTACATCCAGAATTTTCTGTTAACATTTCTTGCTTCCTTCAGTGGTGGATCAGTATAATTATATAATCAGCAAAGAAATGAAAATAACACTTGTTAGTAGCCCGATTTATGTATAACTAAGTTGTTTCTACTTTTCATTGAATCAAAATGTTGCGGCAAACTCTAAAAATAAATCAGAAAATGTAATTAGAGATTTACTTTAATGCAAAAACTGCTGTATAAATGCCACAGTTAATTGTTTCTGCGATGTCATGGAAGCAGGAAAAGTTTGTATTATTGTTGGCATAATGGCATTGCAAGTCTTAAAACACCACTTCACTTTACTCTGCGTGCTTGCAAATGGGAAGTTATTTCTAAACACTGTTTAACTTATAGCTTATCTCCGTCATGTCAGAGTAAAACCTACTATAATTTACCATTTAGTTTTGTACTTTAAGCTTATGGATTACTACAATTGGAGCACTGTTACAATTCACCAGTTCCTATTTATGCAGACTTGTTTACCAATAAATAAACTGAAATCAGTTGGCCATGTACTCAGGAAGCTAAGTATTGCAGGTGTGGTTCAGCTGATAGTAAGAAAAAACCTGTTCTGAGATGGGTGTCAATTATTGATCAGTGAAAGTTGGGTGTAATATCCCAGTCTACTTAACCTAGAAGTACAGCGGGTGTAAATAAATAGAAAATTTGATTTTAGTCCTTTGCACAAATTTGAATGGTAGTCTACAGATCCAATCCAATTGCCAGATTTTTACAAAAACCACCACTGACTCAAAACATTACAGTCTGCAATCTTACATTAAATGATTGCTACTGATTTCCGAAACACTTAAGAGCCATTTGTAATTATTATCCTCCACGCAGTTGATATATGAGGGTTTAACAATTGTGATATATTCACAGCATTTAAATCAAGTGTTAATTTGCAATTGATCACCAGAAAATAACAGCATCAATATAAATTATAGAGAGCCATTGGCAGTTACAAAGCCTGTCAGGAGAAACATTTGGAATCCACCTTCAAAATATTGTTAAATGCCGAATAAAATTAAATGCAGATTGGTCAGATGTGCACAGTTTGGCTCTGTACTTACCGCTAAAATCCATTATCATTCTGATCTTTAAACAGATTGATTGCAACCACAATATATTAGTGTCAATAGAATTGATTTGTTGTAATGCTTTCAGATTACTTTTTTAAAATAACTTCTGTGAAAGTAATTTTTTTTTGGTCTTGGTTTCTTTTCTTCTCACTGCCTGTGTCAGTATCCACTCTTACGTTGAGCTAATTGAGAAGAGAAATTAGGAAGTTGTAATAGAACCAGCCAGAATCATTGAAATGTTACAGCACAGATGGAGGCCATTCAGCCCATTGTGTCAGCACCAGCCTGGAAATGAGCGTCATGACCAAGAGCCTTCTCCTGCCTTCTAAATGCTCCCATTCTAATACTTGGTCAAAATGATTTCCAAGAACCAACACACTTCATTTCTTATTAGTTTAGGAAATTCTGAAAATAATCTAACAATTCTTGCCCCTTATTTCCCCATACCCTACAAGTATCCCAATCTTTATTTGGATAACTAAACTCCCCCATTATAATTGCTTTATAATGTTGATATTTCTCTGTAATTTCTCTGCAGATTTGCTTCTTCACATGTTTCTCTATAATAGGTGGTCTATAGATCCTGAAGAAGGGCTTATGCCCGAAATGTCGATTCTCCTGTTCCTTGGATGCTGCCTGACCTGCTGCGCTTTTCCAGCAACACATTTTCAGGTCTATAGATCACATCAAGAAATGCAAATATACCTTTTTATTCCTTAATTCTAACCAAATTAATTCTGTCCTTGAACCCTCTAAGACATCTTCTTTCTCCAGCACTGCAATGCTCTCTCTAACCAGTTCTGGCACTGCTCCTCCTTTTCTTCCTTTTCTGATGACACTGTGCCAAGGAATATTTAATACCCAGTCTTGCCTTTCCCTGAGTCTTGTCTATGTCATTGTTGCAACATCATAATTTGTCTACATAGACTTTGGTAAAGCCTTTAAGAAGGTAGACTGATGAGTAAAGTTAGATCACATGGGATTCAGGGAGAGCTTGCCAATTGGATAAAAAAATGAACTTGACAGTGGGAGATAAAGAGTAGTGTTGGAGGGTTGTTTTTGGAATGGAGGCCTGTGACGAGTGGTATTCTGCAGGAATTGGTGCTGGATTCACTGTTGTTTGTCATTTATATAAATGATTCAAATGAGAATTGAGGAGGCATGGTCAATAAGTTTGCAAATGACGTCCAAATTGGTGATTATAGTTGATAATGAAGAAGGTTATCTGAGATTTTAAAGGGATCTTGATCTGTTGGGCCAATGAGCCGAAGAGTGACAGATAGGGTTTAATTTGGATCAGTCTTTTAAAACTGTGTGCTACAAGAAAATGTAACTGTTTCTTTGAGAAAAAAAAACTCAGAGACTTAACAGGATGGTTGCATAATTTCACAGCAAGGAATTTGATTCCGTTTGTGAAGTCTGTTGAAAATTGTGCAGCCTTTGTAAAATAAGCATTGGCGAAGAAGTTATAAAGGGTCAGGCAGAAGGAAAGGAGCAGTAGAGGGCTAATTCTATATTCTCTAGCCATCAGGAACAACACTATTCCTGCTTATACTTGGAGGGAATTGAGATAATGATCAAATCATTTCAGGTAGATATGGAATTATGCGCAATGTTATACACTGGGTTTGTGCTTACTTGAGGCTGACCAAGCTTCTTTGCCTTATAAATTTGAAAGAGAACAAGCTTTCATCATCATGATGGGAAAGCAGAGAATTGAGTGCTGTAGGACCATTTATTTCTGTTTGATTTGATAATTTCGGATTTTAAAGTGCTGGTCCTCAAACATGCCTTCTTTGTAGTCTGACAGTGAATTTTATTAAATTCTGCTGAATTTGACCTGTTAGATGATGACATCCATCAAGTGAGTCATGATCATGTAAATTAATTTCACTATACTTCTTAGAATAGTTAGAGAGTCTGCACTCATTTCATTTCTCCAGAATGTATTTAAATTCCTATTCCAACAGTAAGACAATAGCACATTAACCCATATTCTGCACTCACTCAATTTCTATTAATTTGAATATTTTGCAGTAAAGTGAAGGAATTGTATTTGATTTATCGAATACCTGCACTTAACTATGTTATCCCTCTTTAATATTTAGTGCAGTTAATTACAAGGTGAAGTAGATTTTGACAGTAAAAATTTAAGGTGGGAGATAATGAATCAGCAAAATGGTTTGCATCTCTTCCACATTTTTATTTCCGTTCTGCTATTTAGCAATCTAACAAAACGCCAAAATAAGTCAATATCATGAGGTGAAGTAAGGTTAGAGGAGCTCTGTCTGGACCATAAACCTGTTGTGCCAAATTAAGAGGCATTTGGATGAGTATATGAATAGGAAGGGTTTGGAGGGGGATATAGGTGCTAGCAGGTGGGACTAGATTGGGTTGGGATATCTGGTCGGCATGGACAGGTTGGACCGAAGGATCTGTTTCCATGCTGTACATCTCTATGACTCTATGACTCTATATGCATTTCACTCTATTGGTTCAATTTTCCCCTCCCTGGAGGTGGCAAGAAGGAAAAATAACTTGGTGATTCTTACCCTCCATTACAAGCGTAGCATGAGGACAACAATTGGGGGTTTACTGAGGGGCCTCAATTCACCACCTCCCTGATAGCATAACATTTCCCAGCAGGTGATAAAAGTGAATGGATTCCCAACTGGGTAACCAGGGCAACTTGCCTTATAGGTTAGAACATAGAACATAGAAGAATACAGCGCAGTACAGGCCCTTCGGCCCTCGATGTTGCGCCGATCCAAGCCCACCTAACCTACACTAGCCCACTATCCTCCATATGCCTATCCAATGCCCGCTTAAATGCCCATAATGAGGGAGAGTCCACCACTGCTACTGGCAGGGCATTCCATGAACTCACGACTCACTGAGTAAAGAACCTACC
>NC_057723.1:23152056-23161868 GCF_004010195.1 Chiloscyllium plagiosum | reverse complement strand
CCAGCCAATTCCTAATCCGAACCTCCAACTCACCCTCAATGTCATATCTCCGTATTTTCTGCAGTAGCCTACCATGGGGAACGTTATCAAACGCCTTACTAAAATCCATATATACCACATCTACCGCTTTCCCCTCATCAACCTCCTTTGTCACCTTTTCAAAGAATTCAATAAGGTTTGTGAGGCATGACTTGCCCTTCACAAAACCATGCTGACTATCCTTGATCACATTATTCCTATCCAGATGTTCATAAATCCTATCCCTTACAATTCTCTCTAAGACTTTGCCCACAACAGAAGTGAGACTCACCGGCCTATAGTTGCTAGGGTTATCCCTACTCCCCTTCTTGAACAAGGGAACCACATTTGCTATCCTCCAGTCTACTGGCACTATTCCTGTAGACAACGAGGACATAAAAATTAAGGCCAATGGCTCTGCAATCTCCTTCCTTGCTTCCCAGAGAATCCTAGGATAAATGCCATCAGGCCCAGGGGGCTTATCTATTTTCACCCTTTCCAGAATTTCCAACACCTCTTCTCTACATACCTCAAAGCCATCCATTCTACTTAATTGTGACTCAGTATTCACATTGACAATAATGTCCTGTTCCTGATTGAATACTGACGAAAAGGTTGAAGTGTGGGGTTATTTCCACTCGCCCTGATCTGGGGCAATCAGAAACAGTGATGGAGAGACTGAAAACTGCCCTCATGCATTTGCCTCTGTTCCCTCTCATGCCCTCCTACACACAATGCCCATCCTGCTAGAGGCAAAAGGAAAAACACCTACGTTGTCACCGTTGGATCCCATGACGAGTACACCTTGACTGACCGTCTTTAGGACTGCTGGTCCATGATTAGCCAGCAGCTTCTGGTAAACCAGGGTGCGATTGCTGAAGAAGGGTCACTGTGCTCAAAGCATTAACTCTGTTTTCTCTGCACAGATGCTGCCAGATCTGCTGAGCTTCTCCATCAATTTGTTTTTATTATGGAGACCTGTGATAGACACAGAAGCTCACCAAAGCTTGCAGGTGAGACATTTGGCAAGTTTTCTTGGTGATGTAGGGAGCAAGTTAGTCAACATCTACGTGTCTATCTCCACATTTCATCTCAAAATGGAATATCACTACTTATGTAATTTTATATACCCCAATGAATCCTCCTATTAGCATCACTCATCAGTCTGCATTTCATATGGATATTTTCACAAACATATATTAAAAAAAACACTATTCTGAACATCTGCATGCCTGAAGAAAGTACCAACTGTTTCATGATGGTTAATGATTTCATGAGGAAAAGTGAAGTGTTTGGGATAAGTTAAACCTGAGCAAATGTGAGTGATGTTTAAGGTTTACAACAGAGGCAGAGATTGTATAATTACCAGCTGCACCTGAATTCATATCTGCTGCTTCTTACGATGTAAGATTGAACTGTTTCAGTACTATTATGCAGTCTTCACTATTTACAGCAGAAAGAAAATTAAGATATGCCAACACAAGTGCAATTTCTCCACAACAAATTTGTGAACCTCAAATTAAGTGGCAGTACTGTTCACTAAAGAACATTAAAAGCTGCATTTAAAATTGTTTTAAATTGGTCGATTCATCTGTTAATAATTTTATAAATCAGAGACATGTCATTCCCACACAAGCATTTTCTGGCAAGCTAGATATTGGGCCTGGTTTTAGTTGCTAGGCAAAATATCCTGATAAAAATGACCAAACAAGACTTAATGGTTTAGAAAGCTCAGGTCACAGTTAGTCAGTATATGATATTAGGCCCAGTTTTACTAATGAGCATGTACAAACAGTGTAAATTTTGTCCTTATCTTAATGTTTACCTCTGAACCATGTATACACCTTAATTTGCAGCTTCCTTTTTTAACTCTCAGACACAGGCAGTGGAATTGATTCTGGATGCAAGGAAGCTGGAAATTGACAGTACATGGTTGGTAAAACTCTTAATGAATGACGTATTGCTTGCAAAAGGATTTTTGGTTGAGTGTTAAGGCTGTTGGACCAATAATGCACCACATAAAACTTTTGGGAAGTCTCATGACGAAGCAGGTAGTATCCTTAGTTCTGAGCTGGAAGCTTCGGGTTCAATTCCCACTCTTGGGCTTGATCATCAAAGATGTGCTCATAAAATGATCAAACAGGTTGTATTAATCTGTAAATGTTTCCAAAATATGCCTGTGGCATGTGGTAAGAGAGATTCCTGACACCCGTGTGTTATGAACCTAGCTGATGTAATTCCTAGATTCCAGACTGAAATCTGGCTTAATATACTCAAATTCTCGACTGCAGAGCAGACCTGGCATGGTGATCACTCGGCCTGGTGTGGGGATCTCTCAGCCCAGTGTGGGGATCTCTCAGCCCAGTGTGGGGATCTCTCAGCCCAGTGTGGGGATCTCTTGGCCCGGCTTGGGGATCTCTTGGCCGACCTAGGGATCTCTCGGCCCAGCTTGGGGATCTCTGAGCCCGGCGTGGGAATCTCTCAGCCTGGCATGGGGATCTCTCGGCCCGGCATGGGGATCTCTCAGTCCAGTCTGGGGATCCCCAGCCTGGTGTGGGGATCTCTCAGCTCGGCGTGGGGATCTCTCGGCATGGCTTGGGGATTTCTCAACTCGACCTGGGGATCTCTCAAGCCGACCTGGCAATCACTAGGTCCAGTGTGGTGATCACTCAGCTCCGCATGGGGATCACTCGGCCCGGCCTTGGGATCTCTCAGCCCGGCAAGGGGATCGCTCAGTCTGTCCTGGTGATCTCTCAGCCCAGCCCATCGTGGGGATCTCTCAACCCGGCATAGGGACCTCTCGGCCTGGCGTAGGGATCTCTCAGCCCGGTGTGGGGATCACTCGGGTTGGTGTGGGGTTCTCTCAGCCCGGCGTGGGGATCTCTCAGCCCGGTGTGGGGATCTGTCAGCCCAGTGTGGAAATCTCTTTGCCCGGCTTGGGGATCTCTCAGCCCGGTGTGGGGATCTGTCAGCCCAGTGTGGAAATCTCTTTGCCCGGCTTGGGGATCTCTCGGCTGGCCTAGGGATCTCCCGGCCCAGCCTGAGGATCTTTGAGCCGGGTGTGGTGATCTCTCAGCCCCTCGTGGGGATCACTCAGCCCGGCCTGGGGATCTCTCAGCCCGGCAAGGGGATCACTCAGCCTGTCCTGGTGATCTCTCAGCCCAGTCCAGTGTGGGGATCTCTCGGCCCAGCATGGTGATCTCTCGATTTGAGTGGTGCTAGAAAAGCACAACAGCTCAGGCAGTATCCGAGGAGCAGGAAAATCGACGTTTCGGGCAAAAGTCTCCAGGGTGGAGAGATAAATGGGAGGGGTGTGGTGGGGCTGGGGAGAAGGTAGCAAAGAGTACAATAGGTGGATTATGGTGGGGATGAAGGTGATAGGTCAGAGAGGAGGATGGAACAGATAGATGAGAAGGAAGATTGGCAGGTAGGACAGGCCATGAGGATGGTCCTGAGCTGGAAGGTTGGAACTGGGGTAAGGTGGGGGGAGGGAAAATGAGGAAACTGCTGAAGTCCACATTGATGCTCTGGGGTTGAGGTGTTCTGAGGCAGAAGATGAGGCATTCTACCTCCAGGCGTCGGGTGGTGCGGGAGTGGGAGTGGACGAGGCCCAGAACCTACATGTTCTCGGCAGATTTGGAGGGACAGTTGAAATGTTGGGCCACGGGGCAGTGGGGTTGATTGGTGCAGGTGTCCTGGAGATGTTCACACAAGCGCTCTGCAAGAAGACACCCAGTTTCTCCAATGTAGAGGAAATAGCATCAGGAGCAATGGATACAATAAATGAAATTGATGGATGTGCAGGTGAAACTTTTAGGGATGTGGAAGGTTCCTTTGGGGCCTTGGATGAAGGTGAGGGGGGAGGTGTGGATGCAGGTTTTGCAATTCCTGCGTTGGCAGGGGAAGGTGCCAGGATGGGAGGTTGGGTTGTTGGGGGGCATGGACCCTGACCAGGTAGTCACAGAAGGAACAGTCTTTGCGGAAGATGGAAAGGGGTGGAGAGGGGAATATATCCCTGGTGGTGGGGTCCATTTGGAGGTGGCAGAAATGTCGGCGGATGATGCAATTTATGCGAAGGTTGATAGGGTGGAAGGTGAGGACCAGGGGGGTTCTGTTCTTTTTACAGTTGGAGGGGTGGGGTTTGAGGGCAGAGGTACGGGATGTGGATGAGATGCATTGGAGGGCATCTTCAACCACGTTCTCCTGCTCCTCGGATGCTGCCTGACCTGCTGTGCATTTCCAGCGCCACTCTAATCTAGACTCTGATTTCCAGCATCTGCAGTCCTCACTTTTGCCGTGGGGATCTCTCGGCCCGGCGTGAGGATCACTCGGCCTGGCATGGGGATCCCTCGGCCCGGCGTGGGGATCCCTCGGCCCGGCGTGGGGATCCCTCGGCCCGGCTTGGGGATCTCTTGGCCCGGCGTGAGGATCACTCGGCCCGGCGTGGGGATCCCTCGGCCCGGCGTGAGGATCACTCGGCCCGGCGTGAGGATCACTTGGCCTGGCGTGAGGATCCCTCGGCCCGGCGTGGGGATCCCTCGGCCCGGCGTGGGGATCCCTCGGCCGGGCGTGGGGATCCCTCGGCCCGGCGTGAGGATCACTCGGCCCGGCGTGGGGATCCCTCGGCCCGGCGTGAGGATCACTCGGCCTGGCGTGAGGATCACTCAGCCTGGCGTGGGGATCACTCGGCCCGGCGTGAGGATCACTCGGCCTAGCGTGAGGATCACTCGGCCTAGCGTGAGGATCACTCAGCCTGGCGTGGGGATCACTCAGCCTGGCGTGGGGATCACTCGGCCCGGCGTGAGGATCACTCGGCCTGGCATGAGGATCACTCGGCCTGGCGTGAGGATCACTCGGCCCGGCGTGAGGATCACTCGGCCTGGCGTGAGGATCACTCAGCCTGGCGTGAGGATCACTCAACCTGGCGTGAGGATCCCTCGGCCCGGCGTGAGGATCCCTCGGCCGGGCGTGGGGATCACTCAGCCTGGCGTGGGGATCACTCAGCCTGGCGTGAGGATCCCTCGGCCCGGCGTGAGGATCCCTCGGCCGGGCGTGGGGATCACTCAGCCTGGCGTGGGGATCACTCAGCCTGGCGTGGGGATCACTCAGCCTGGCGTGAGGATCTCTCGGCCCGGCGTGGGGATCCCTCGGCCGGGCGTGGGGATCCCTCGGCCGGGCGTGAGGATCACTCGGCCCGGCGTGAGGATCACTCGGCCCGGTGTGGGTAACTCTCAGCCCGGCGTGGGGATCCCTCGGACCAGCGTGGGGATCCCTCGGCCCGGTGTGAGGATCCCTCGGACCAGCGTGAGGATCCCTCGGACCAGCGTGGGGTTCCCTCGGCCCGGCGTGCGGATCCCTCGGCCCGGTGTGGGTAACTCTCAGCCCGGCGTGGGGATCCCTCGGCCTGGTGTGGGGATCTCTCAGCCTGGTGTGGGGATCACTCGGCCCGGTGTGGGTAACTCTCAGCCCGGTGTAGGGATCCCTAAATCCTGTGTGGTGATCTCTCAGATCAGCGTGATAACCTAAAACAAAAAAAATGCTATATCAGTGAATTTGATTAGGAAGCTGCAAGATCAGTGTTAAAACAAACCTGATTCACTAATATCATTTAAGCAAGGAAACCTGATGTCATTGCTTGCTTTGAATAAACTAGGGCTGAAGAAATTATAATCTTTTCAATCTTCCCCACGTGCTGGAATTAAATTTTTTAAAATTCTTAAAATGCATTCAAAGTTTTCTTCCTAATGGTTTGCATGAACTTTATTGAAGATTGTATTATTCCAACGTTTTTTATAATCCCTACACAACAACAATATAAGCTTTTATTTTGATTGCACCTTTAGCATAATAAAATATTCCAAGGCACAAGATAAGAGTATCGTAAATCAAAATATGACACCCAGCCACATAAGATGATATTAGATCAGATGATCAACAGCTTGGTCAAAGGTTTTAAGTAGTGTCTTAAATGGGGAAATTGAGATAAATAGAGGCAAAGAGATGAAGAAATAAAATTCTTTGCTAGGAATTCCTTCATATGGCCTAACCAAATGTAGGTGCGACCAGCAAATCTAGAGTGATTATGATCAGAAATAATCAGAGGCCCAAATTTAAATAATTAAAACTTGCACAACACTGGGTTATAGTCCAACAGGTTTATTTGGAAGCACTAGCTTTCGGAGCACTGCTCCTTCATCAGATGGTTGTCAAGGGTGGTAACTTGGTACACCCCAGTCCAACACTGGCACCTCAAAATCAAATTTAAACAGCGTGAGTATCTTGGAGGTTTGTGTGACTGGAGGACTTTTCAGAGATAAGAAGGTGAAAGACTACAGAGGGATTTGAAAACTAGGATGAGAATTTTAAAATCAGGATGTGCTTGACCAGAACCATAGAGACAATGGGCATAGAGGCGATAGGCATACAGGACTCAATTCAAATGAAATCTTGGGCAGCAGAGTTTTGGATTATTTGAAGTTTATGGATGGTAGAGTGGAGGAGTGCACCAGTCCAGAGTGTGTACCAAAATACAATAAAAATATTAATAATTATTTGAAGAACATATGACAGCACTGAATAGAGACCTGACAGTGAGACACAAATAGCTAAGTATACAATATTATCACAGCATTAAGTAAAGAGTAATTAGGAAAAGGTACTGCAACAGATTCAATGGAAGAAAAAGAAATGGACCTTTCTTTTTCAAATGATATTACGAGTTTATTAAGCTGTTGATATTTAGACTGTGAGCAAAAACAGATAATAAGGAGTTTCGATCTAATCTTAGCATGAATTGCCTTTTATCTTGATGCTGTTTGGTGCACAATGTCATATGCACACTGTCTGCTGTGGTACAGGACACACATTACTTATGGTATCATGATTATGATGTTTGCACATTTTCAGTTCCATTTTCAGTGCAAAGAACATGGAGATTTCTGAAGGAAAGTTTAATAATCAAGAGAGATTCATTTTTATCAACCCACCAAACCAAAATAATTGACATAAATTATCTTTAATTAAAATCTTATTTTCCTGTATTTTTCTTATCCGTCACACTCCCTCTTTCCATCCTTCTTTTTCTCCTTTTTTCTTTGGCAACACCTCCTCCCCACCCATTTAAGCTATTTTAAACATGTTTCATCCTGCTCGATTTTAATCGTTCTGCTTTACTCTATTCAATTAATCTTTTTGCACCTTGGTTTCATCTCGCAGATCCTGGGCGTAACGTTAAATTAAGTCACCTGCTGGGAAACTGACATATTCAGATTGAATGCATGATTTACATCTGAACTAACTTACTTTCAGTTGAATTCATTGGAAAATGAAATTGCATGATGCATTATTGAGTACCAATCTGACCTTTTTAACATGCACGTGGGCTTGTTCCTTACATGTTTAAATCCTGGTCCAGAAAATGGATGGACATCCTGCTTCTCCTAGGCTGCAGAAATCTTCTTGGCAACATAGAGTCATAGAGATGTGCAGCACAGAATCAGACCCTTTGGTTCAATTCGTCCATGCCGACCAGATATCTTAACCTAATCTAGTCCCATTTGCCAGCACTTGGCCCATATCCTTCCTAAACCCTTCCAGTTCAGATACCCATCCAGATACCTTTTAAATGCTGTAATTGTACCAGCCACCATCACATCCTCTGGCAACCCATTCCATACTTGCACCACCCTCTGCATGAAAACGTTTCCCCATAGGTCCCTTTTATATTTTTGCCCTCTCATCCTAAACCTATGCCCTCTCATTCTGGACTCCCCACCCCTGGGAATAACATCTTACTTCCGTTGCAGGTGAGAAATGGTAGCTGATTGACTCAATGCAAGAAGCTAAGACATGCATGCAAAGAAAAGGAAGGTTTAATGGTTTAACAGGGGTGCCATGGTCAGAACCCTTCACTAAGCTCGACTTTTGATCAATTTTACTGTCAAATGTTTTATTTTAAATTTTATCTGAATTAAGCACAATATATATGTACAAAAAAATCTAAATGCTGTCCATGTTAGACAGATTATTAATGAAAGCTGGAATAAATTATTTAATATGAAAAATATTACTGTTACAAGAAACTGGGTTGAGTGTGTGGTGCTGGAAAATCACAGCATCTGAGAAGCAAGCATAATCGACGTTTCAGGCATAAGCCCTTCATCAGGAATGAGGCTTGTGAGTCAGTGGGCTGAGAGATAATTGGGAGATGGATGGGGTTGGGTGGCAGGAAGATAGCTGAGAATACGATAGGTAAATGAAGATGAGGGAAAAGGTGATATATCGGAGAGGAGGGTAGACTGGATAGATGGGAAATATGATGGACAGGTCAGGAAGGTGGTGTCGAGTTCGAAGCTTGGGATTTGGATAATGTTGGGGTGGAGGAATTAGGAAACTGTTGAAATCCACATTGATCACGTATGGTTGCAGGGTCCCAAGGCAGAATATGAGGCGTTCTTCCTCCAGGCATCAGGTAGTAAGGGCTTGGCAATGGAGGGGGCCCAGGACCTGTATGTCCTTAATGGAGTGGGAGGTGGAGTTGAAGTGTTCAGCCACGGGGCAGTGGGGTTGGTTGATACGGGTGTCCTGTCTCCTCGATGTAGAGGAGACCACATCAGGTGCAACAGATACATTAGATGACATTAGTGGAGGATGTGGAAGGAGCCTTTGGGGCCTTGGACAGTGGTGAGGGGAATGGTGTGAGTGCAGGTTTTGTACTTCCTGCAGTGGAAGGGGAAGGTGCCAAGAATGGGGTGTGGTCTGGTGGGGGCCATAGACCTGACAAGGGAGTTGCGGAGGGAATGGTCTCTCCGGAACACTGATAGGGGTGGGGAGGGAAATATATCTCTGGTGGTGGGGTCCGTTTGTAGGTGGGGGTAGTGGCGGAGGATGATGTGATGTATGCGGAAGTTGGTGGGGCAAAGGTGAGAACCAAGGGGGTTTTGTTCTTGTTGCATTGGGAGGGGTGTGGTTCAAGGCCGGTGGTACGGGAAGTGGAGGAGATGTATTGGATGGCCATGACGAAGGCCTTCAAGCCCTCCGATTCTTCCTCTCACATCACCCCAACCAGTACCCTTCCACCAACACCCTCATCTGCCTGGCTGAACTGGTCCTCACCCTCAACAACCTCTCCTTCCAATCCTCCCACTTCCTCCAAACCAAGGGGCAGCCATGGGCACCCGGACGGTCCCCAGCTATACCCGCCTCTTTCTCGGGTACATGGAACAGTCCATCTTCCGCAGTTACATAGTCTCCACCTCCCACCTGTTCCTCCGCTATATCGATGACTGTATTGACACTACCTCGTGCTCCCATGAGGAGGTTGAACATTTCATCAACTTTACCAAAATCTTTCACCCCAATCTCAAATTTACCTGGACCATCTCAGACACACCCTCTCCCCTTCCTGGATCTCTCCATCTCCAGCGACCGACTAACCACAGACATCTACTACAAGCCCACCGACTCCCACAGCTACCTAGACTTCATCTCCTCTCACCCTACCTTCTGTAAAAATGCCATTCCTTATTCCCAATTCCTCTGCCTCCGCCACATCTGTTCCCAGGATGACCAATTCCACCTTAAAAAATCCCAGATGGCCTCCTTCTTCCAAGATCACAATTTCCTTCCTACGTGTTCGACGATGACCTCCAGCATATCTCCTCCACTTCCCGCACCACCGGCCTTGAACTCCACCCCTGCCAAAGCAACAAGGAAAAACACCCCTGGTCCTACCCTTACTCTCCATGAACCTCCGTATACATTGCATCATCCTCTGCCACTTCAACCCCCTACAA
>NC_057723.1:23147785-23151781 GCF_004010195.1 Chiloscyllium plagiosum | reverse complement strand
CCTGTCCATCACCTTTCCCATCTCTCCAGTCCACCCTCCTCTCTGACCTATCATCTTCTCCCTCACCTTCATCCACCTATCGCATTCTCAGCTACCTTCCCCCCCCAACCCCATCCCTGCTCCCATTTATCTCCACCTCCACAAGCCTCATTCCTGATGAAGGGCTTATGCCCGAAACGTCGATTCTCCTGCTCCTCAGATGCTGCCTGAGTTACAGTGCTTTTCCAGCACCGCACTCTCGACTCTGATCTCCAGCATCAGCAGTCCTCACTTCCTGTTGCTGCAAGTTACTGGGAAACTGAAATAGTAATATAACCGGTGAAAATATTCAACAGGTTAGGCAGCCTTTGTGGGAAGAGAAAGGAACCTAAGCAAAAATGACACAAGTAGCCATAGCCATAATTCTGAAGTCTTGCCAATTCCTACACCACCCTTATCCCCACACCCCTACTCTGCCACTCACATTGTGACCACGGCGTTTCCCATTTCACTGCGGGCACAGGAGGAATCAAGCCAGCTTTTCCACATGGGTGTTTTACAGAGGCAGCTGGCTGTTTAAACAAGTAGCTGCCTCCTCTGAAGTGGAATTTTGGAATAACTGTAACATGGAATCTATTGTGTGTGCATTAGACCTACAGGCAGCATCTCTGAATCTTGTATATTTGCTTGGATAGCCAGTTGTACCGTGGATTGGGAATGTATCCCTTTGGATATAGTCAAAGTGGATTTGTGGCGAGGTGGAAGAAGTTGCTCTTGTGGATGATCAGATAGCTTTTGAGATTGTTCAAAGTATGAAAGAATACACCTAGAAGGTGCATAATTCCACTGGAAGTGACAAACTTTCAAGCAATCAAAGGAATTATACATGAAAGAATCTCATTAAGTGAGAGTGAGTACAGTAGCATCAGATGGTGTGAGGGAAATAAGGTGGCTTGGGTTAGAATAGATGGGGCATGAAGAGGTAGTTCATAGAGTCATAGAGTCAGAGAGATGTACAGCACGGAAACAGACACCTTGGTCCAACTCGTCCATGCCGACCACATATCCTCAACTAATTTGTCCCATTTGCCAACACCTGGCCCATATCCCTGTAAAATCTTCCTATTCATATACCCATCTAGATGCCTCTTAAATGTTGCCATTGTACCAGCCTCCACCACTTCCTCTGGCAGCTCATTTCATACACGCACGACCCTCTGTGTGAAAAATTTGCCCCGTAGGTCCCTTTTAAATATTTCCCTTCTCAAGTTCTTCTCTCTATGCTCTCAAGTTCTGGACTCCCCCAACTCAGGGAAAAGACCTTGTCTACTTACCCTATACATGCCCCTCATGATTTTATAAACATCTGTAAGGTTACTCCTCAACCTCCGATGGTAAAGGGAAAACAGCTCCAGCCTATTCAGCCTCTTCCTATAGCTCAAATCCTCCAATCCAGGCAACATCCTTGTAAATCTTTTCTGAACCCTTTCAAGTTTCACAACATCCTTCCGAAAGGAAGGAGATCAGAATTGCACACAATTTTCCAAAAGTGGCTGAAACAATGTCCTGTCCTACCCTAGCTTGACCTCCCAACTCCTATACTTAATGCTCTGAACAATAACGGAAAGCATACCAAGTGCCTTTTTCACTATCCTATCTACCTGTGACTCCACTTTTAAAGAACTATGAACCTGCACTCCAAGGTCTCTTTGTTCAGCAACACTCCCTAGGACATTACCATTAAGTGTATAAGTCCTGCTCTGATTTGAATAGGCTGGTGACCTGTCTTTGGACTAAATTTTTTTTATTAACTTCACCTCATGTTGGTACAAAGAGAGCAGGGTTAGTAGTCAGCCTTCATCCACAGCTGGCAGTGCCAGTCCCCATTCCAGATACACCTAGACCATCTCCCCAAGGAAGTCCACTACCACAGAATGAAAACCTTATCTCCCAGGAGAACTTTGCTGAGTTCGTGGAACCAGAAAATGTGTCATCTCTGCACTCCCTACATGGAGTGACAATCAGATTCTTAGTGTTTGAAATCAAAAGATTACAGCAAAGAGTATAGAACTGAAACATTTAGCCTCATGTTCTTAGCCCTGAGGTGCCACAGTTGATGGCAGGTAAACTGGGAAAATAGAAGGATGTGCTTCTGGACAGCACTTTGAATCAGTCCAGAAGCTGGGGAATTTCCCCATTTTCATTATTGAACAGGAATCTACCGTCTGTTGAATGGAGGCAGGTTGTTTAAACAATTAACTTCACCACATCAAAGGACACCACTTCGACTGGGACAACACATCCATCTTAGGACATGCCAAACAGACACATGCATGAGAATTCCTAGAAGCATGGCATTTCAACCGGAACTCTGTCAACAAACACATCGAGTTGGACCCCATCTACCACCCCCTGAGAAAAAGAACAAGAAATGACATCACCACAGGAAATGACATCATCACAAAACATAACATCACCAACCCAAAGAAACCCAAACATATAAAAAGAAAGTAGGAATCATGTACACTGCTTCATCTGAGGCTCACTGAAAATGTTACCTAGTAGGGTGACAAAACATCTGGAAATGAACCTCCAAGCTCAGCGAGCAAACCTATACCCAGAACCTCAACCTGAGCTACAAATCTTCTCAAAAGTCGCCAAATTAAATTCACATTAAGGACCATTTTCATTGGCTGTTAGCATGTTATCAATAGCAGAACTGCTTGTGCTTATCATTAGTGAGAAAACAATTTTAACCAGTCTTCGTGATTTTGGTGATGGGAAGGCACTCAGTTGTGTGTGATGAGTAGGGGAAAAGAGCAAATACAAAGAAAAAGAAAACAGTAGAACTACTTGACTGTATCGAGTTGCACTGGCTTCCTGGAGGCAGCCTTCCACTAACAGCTTGAGGGGATCATTGGAACTTATGTATCCATGCCCCTTGGAGAGTACCCAAGGCAAAGAAGGTCCACTTCCACAACCCCAAGCTGGCCTACTTCAACTCTGACATTTATTTATTTATCTAGCTGTCTGAGGGTTCCTCAAACTGAGGTACCTTCTCGATGGTAAACCTGCCCCTCAGCAATGTTCTCTTCTCTCAGCTGGGCTGCTGAGACTTCGGAACTGCCAACACTCGGATTGATTAAGATCAGAGTTGTAAGTGTTTGGGACCGAAATGGGCTAATGAGAAGGTAGCCTCCAGTAAAATGAGCAAGCACATCCCAGCATCAACTTCTGTAGGCTTGGGAGATCCATTTGTTCTTGATGTGGAGTCAAGAGAAGCCTGTCATCAAATGCAGTCCATTCTCTGTCCAGTGATGTTGCCAGCATTATCCGCTTTTATTTAATAAAATCACCAAACTGTACCAACTGTTTCTACTAACTGACAGTCTTAAAGTGGATAAATTTCACTTTTGAAGTGATGGCAGTTTATTTTTAATTCTGCTAATTGCAGTAAGTTACACCTCCATGATTATAATTTTCTCTATGTCTCTAAAATGATTTTGGCTCTGGAATCCTAATGGCTCAATAGAGACACATAAAAATAAAATCCTTTCAATTTCTAGTCTTGCTTAAGGCTTGCCAATTTTCATACACATTTAATCTTGTGATCACAATTCAAATTAAATAATCTGCTTACATCTACATTATCCCAGCTTTCAACATTATAAAGGCCTGCATCATGTCCTCCCTTAGTTGTCTTTTCTCCTGTGAGGACAATTTTGTTCTGTCAGCCTGTCCTCACAACATCGACTACATTTGTGCCACATTTGGTTCCCTTCCCATAACATGAAGCATAATAAGCAGACAGGGAAAATGCTTATGTCCATTTCCTTGGCTATGTTTCCTAAAGCAGGCAGCCAACCTATAGACCAAGGGACACCACTTCAAGCACGGCTGACTAAGCAATTTTCCTGCTATTACCGCCCACCATAAATGTACTAAAAGGATGTACAATTAAAAATCACACAACACCAGGTTATAGTCCAACAGGTTTAATTGGAAGCACACTAGCTT
>NC_057723.1:23140236-23145275 GCF_004010195.1 Chiloscyllium plagiosum | reverse complement strand
CCATTTCTGAGCTCCTTTCTAGTAAGCCTGTAATCCTCTAAAGCTGTGCTAGATCCTTGCTTCCTCCACCTTACGCAAGCTGCCTTCTTCCTATTGACAAGAAGCTCCTCTGTCTTTGTCATCCAAGGTTCCTTAGTCTTACCCCTTCTTACCTGTCTCAGAGGAACAAATTTGTGCATCACTCGCAACAACTGCTCCTTAAATAGTCTCTACATGTCTGCTGTGCCCTTTCTGTGGGACAATTGCTCCCAGTCTGTACTTCCCAACTCCTGTCTGTTCGTGTCATTGTTTCCTTTTCCCCAATTAAATATCTTCCCTTGGTAACTGCTCCTTTCACTCTCCAAGGTTATGGTAAGTGTGACACATGACATGCTTCTGATGTTCAACCAAATAAGGGTATATGTAATATCAGTTATCAATAAGAACGCAAAGGAATAAATAATGTTTACTCCATTTGTTTTCTCTGGGTGTGACGTAACCTTTGTTGATACTTTAAATCCTAACTCTTGCTACAGATTGTGCAGGATAGCTCCGTATTTCTGAGACTGTAGTCCAAGAAGTGGAGCCAACAGGAATCAGGGAGCAAATACTCTACTGGTTGAAATTAAGCCGAGCAAAATGGAAACAGGTAATCGTTGTTGGAGGCCAATGTCATCAGCTCCAGGAGACCTCTGCAGGAGTTCCTCGGCCCAAGTATCTTCAGCTGCTTCATTAATAACCTTCCTTCCATTAGATATAGGGGATTTTCATTGGTGATTGTACAGTGTTCAACTCCTCAGGACCTGTATCATTCTATATCCAAATGCAGCAAAACATGAGAAATATTTCATATGATCAGGAGCTGCTGTATTAGATAATGGAGGAGGCTTGAGTGGCCAGTCTTCAATACTTGGTCATCTTTTATCTTAGCCTGCTTGGCACACTTTCCTCATTCCTAAAGAAGGGCTCATGCCTGGAACGTCGATTCTCCTGCTCCTTGGATGCTGCCTGACCTGCTGCGCTTTTCCAGCAACACATTTTCAGCTGCAGGCATCTCTAAACAAGTTAAAGTGTTCAATCTTCTGAAGAAAGTGAATGCAGTTAACAGTTCAAGACAGCTGAGAATAGTGTTTAAAAAGCCCATGAGCAATATTTACTTGACATATCTGAGCAAACTTGGAACTTAAGGAAAAATTCAGGAACAGGTCTAGATTGGTGAAGTGAGCTGTAAGTGAAACATTGAAGTTGTTCATGTGAGCAAGTCCAGTTCTTAGAGCCTGTAGAACAGAATTTGTGGAAAAGAGGGTGGTTGGTAGAATGGGAGAAGTCATTGAGGCCATCAATGATGAAATGGCTCTTGAAAAAAAGATTCAAGACTAAGTTAACAAAAGTGAAGAATCATTATCCCTTTTGAAATTTAATGAGATTTGAAGATTTGAATGTCCTTGATGTCCAGGGAAAACTGCTGAGAAATCTGTGGGAATTTTCTTGATTGCATTTATTATTTGATGAGCTCAATAGAGTATTTGATCATGGTCTATTACCCATATGATTAAAGACCGTCAGTTCCCCTCTCATGTGATCAACATTGCTCTCCAGCGCATCACCTCTACCTCCTGCAGTTCCGCCTTTGAACCCCACCCCTCCAACTGCAACAAGGATAGAATCCCCTCCTTCCACCCCACTAATTTCCAGATACAGCACATCATCCTCTGCCATTTCTGCCACCTACAATCAGACCCCACCACCAAAGGTACATTTCCCTCTCCACCCCTAGCAGCATTCTGCAGAGACTGTTCCCTCTGCGGTTTCCTTGTTAGGTCCACAGCCCCCACCAACCCACTATCCACTCCCAGCACCTTCCCATGCCACCGTAAGAGGTGTAAAACCTGTGCCCACATCACCCTCCTCACCCCCGTCTAGGGTCCCAAAGGATCCTTCCACACCCAGCAGAGATTTTCCTGTACATCCAAACATCTCATCTATTGTATCCGTTGCTCTCGATATGGTCGCCTCTTTATTGGGGAGACAGGAAGCCAACTCATGGAACATTTCAAGGAATATCTCTGGGACACACGCACCAAACAACCCCACCACGCTACAGCCAATCACTTCAACTCCCCCTCCCAGTACGCCAAGGACATGTAAGTCCTGGACCTCCTCTACCGCCAAATCCAAGACACCTGATGTCTGGAGGCATTCTTAAAACCACACAGAATCAATGTCAATTTTGCCAGTTTCCTCATCTCCCATCCCCCCACCTCATCCTAGATCCAACCCTCCAATTCGGTACCGCCCTCATGAACTGTCTACCTGTCCATCTACTTTCCCACCTATCCACTCCACCATACCCTTTGACCTATTACAATCATTCCCCACTTGCATTTACCTATCACATTCCCAGCTACCATCTTCCAAGCCCCACCCCACCTCCAACCTCCTATTTATCTCTCAGCCCCCTTCCTCCATGCTCCCACTCCACATTCCTGATGAAGGGCTTATGCCCGAAACGTCAATTCCCCTATTCTTTTGTTGCTACCTGATCTTCTGTACTTTTCCAGGGCCACATTTTTTTGACACTGACCTCCAACATCTGAGGTCCTTACTTTCTCCTGCCCATATTTACTGTATGTTAATTCTAATCCCCCACATTATTAATGATGATGTTTCTGCAATAAGGACTCCTTTGAATATAAGAAGAGATGGCTAGATTCTCCCTTGTTGAAGGTCATAGAGTCATAGGGTCATAGAGATGTACAGCACGGAAACAAACCCTTTGGTCCAACTTGTCCATGCCGACCAGCTAACCCAACCTAATCTAGTCCCACTTGCCAGCATTTGGCCTATATCTCTCTAAACCCTTCCTATTCATATACCCTTCCAAATGCCTTTTAAGTACTATACTTATAGCAGTCTCCACCACTTCCTCTAGCAGCTCATTTCAACCATGTACCACCCTCTGCGTGAAAACTTGTCCCTTAGGTCCCTTTTATATCTTTCCCCTCTCACCCTAAACCTGTGCCCTCTAATTATGGACTCCCCAACCCCAGGGAAAAGACCTTGAATGATCTTCACGTGACACTTATATATAACAACTGTCATTTACCATTTATCAGACTAGACCTAAATGTTGGCCAGGTCTTATTTCTTTGGCTATTGCCTTGACTGCTTCCATATCTTAAGGCTTGCAACTGGTACTGAACAGTATATCAATTGCACTGTCTGTGCATTTAGCGATGAAAATAATTGTTTCCAATTGTCAAAGTTCTATTGTCTGTATGTTTCTGTGCATGTGCATATGTCTCTCTCACTCATTCTCTCAGAGAAGCTCGAGATTTGTTGGCAGCTGTAGCCGTCCCAGCAACACTAAAACTCAGTAATGGACTCTAAGCAGTCACATGAAGAAAACAACATGGACAATAGGCTAAGGCAAGTCTAGAGTTTTTTTGATGAGAGGGATCAGCACCAAAGTGAAGGGTGTGAGGTGGATGGGGGATTGGGTTTTGGAGGCTGGCGAAGAGGCCAAAGCACAATGGTGGGATTCCATCATTTTTTTAATCACTTGTGGGATGTGGATGTTGTTGACTGGGCCAGCTTTTATTGCCCTTCTCTAATTGCCTTTGAGAAGGTTGTGGAGTGCTGCCATCTGGAACTGCTGTAGTAAATATTCATCTTCGGAGTGGTGCCTCTGATGTGCATAGGCATTCCCCGAGTCAGAAAACATAGAGTCAGGGAATGGGACTAACCCAGAGAATGCTGCAGAAATTCAATCATTCAAAAGAAGAGTCGTATCGGCCTCAAAATGTTCGGTTTGGTTCACTCTTCACAGATGCTGCCAAGCTGATGGGCCAGATGGGCCTGTTTCCATACTGTAGGGAATCTAATCATAAACCTCACAGAGTTTCTCCAACATTGTCTGTGTTCCTTTCAGATTTCCAAATCCACATTATTTTGCTTTCTTTCAGGGAATGGGACTAACTGGATTGCTCTTTAAAAGCCTTATTTATCGGCTGTATCATTACAACCGCTCCACAAAATATGTTCATATAGGCCTTCAGGCATGTTAAGTATTCAGGCTGATTAACATTCAAGTTCTTCAATCCTCATTTTCAGTAATATGGAATGCAGGTGGAAGGGCAGAAACAATTTAGCAAGAAGATTTTTCAGTAGAAATACTAAAATCCCTTCAATTTCATGTTTATTGTGCTCGATCCTTAGTCCTAATTGTGCTGTCATCATTATAATAAGTGTCTATTGGTTTGAGCTGTGATGAGAACTCATTCTAACAGATTGTTTTTTTATAATCCTGTCCTATCCCTGGATGTGCAATTTAAAGACTAATGAAAATCTGTTTCATGCTTAATTACTGCCCTTCATTTGTTTTACACTCTGTCCATCCTAATCTGATAAAGGTTTTCTTTTGCAAGCATTACTATGTTAAAATCCCTTGCACAAACTGCAGCTTGGAGAGAATTTTATCTCATCTCAGCCAATAGGAAGAAATGCACATGTATGAATTGTAGAATTCTGCTGTGATAGAAATAAAATGAATTAGCATGAATTACGTATGACTGTTAGTGAATTCGCTTTGACATTAACAATTTAATTGTAGCAACAGTTCATAGACTATCAATATCTTTAATTTCAGGAAAGATGGAAAGAAAAACTAAGATAGAAATGGCGACACTTAGCTACAGTGCTAAATGTGGTCAGACAGAAATGCAAGTCAAAGCCGTGATTCTATGCTTAGTACTGACTGACACCAGGATCAGAGTTCAAAGGTCCCACTCCTCTAGATCTTTACTGAGTGTAAAAAGAGACTTGTTTGAACATAGACCATGTAAGAAAATCAAAACCAGCCAAATACAAAGCTGAAATATTATAAAAGACATGTGAAAATACAATAGGGAGTAGGGGAAATCTTGCATAATTGAGTTGAGCCTTACAAAGACAAAAATTAGTAGAGGTCTAAGTACAATAAGTACACTCTAATATTGTGGGTATAAGTAAAGAAAGTCAAAATAAACATCTTATTTGCGTTAGCCAGAAGCACAATATAG
>NC_057723.1:22995122-23140015 GCF_004010195.1 Chiloscyllium plagiosum | reverse complement strand
ACAAGGATCCCCATGGGAGACTGATTAGCAAGGTTAGATCTCATGTAATAAAGGGAGAACTAGCCATTTGGATACAGAACTGGCTCAAATGCAGAAGATAGAGGGTGGTGGTGGAGGGTTTTTTTAAGACTCGGGGCCTGTGACCAGTGGAGTTCCACAAGGATCAGTGCTGGGTCCACTACTTTTTATCATTTATATAAATGATCTGGATGTGATCATAAGAGGTATAGTTAGTAAGTTTGCAGATGACACCAAAATTGGAGGTGTAGTGGACAGCGAAGAGCGTTACCTCAGATTACAACAGGATCTTGATCATATGGGCTGAGGAGTGGCAGATGGAGTTTAGTTTAGATAAGTGTGAGGTGCTGCTTTTTGGGAAAGCAAATCTTAGCAGGATTTATACACTTCATGGTAAGGTCCTCGGGAGTGTTGCTGAACAAAGAGACCTTGGAGTGCAGGTTCATAACTCCTTGAAAGTGGAGTCACAGATAGAAGGATAGTGAAGAAGACATTTGGTATGCTTTCTTTTATTGGAATAGTATTGAGTATAGGGGTTGGGAGGTCATATTGAGGCTGTACAGTATATTGGTTAGGCCACTGTTAGAATATTGCATGCAATTCTTGGAATATCGGAAAGATTTTGTGAAACGGTTCAGAAAAGATTTACAAGGATGTTGCCAGGGTTGAAGGATTTGAGCTTTAAAGAGAGGTTGAATAGGCTAGGGCTGTTTTCCCTGGAGCGTTGAAGGCTGAGGGGTGATGTTATAGAGGTTTACGAAATCATGAGAAGTATGGATAGGATAAATAGACAAAGTTTTTTCCCTGGTGTCGGGGAGCCCAGAACTAGAAGGTATAGGTTTAGGGTGAGAGGGGAAAGATGTAAAAGGGACATAAGGGGCAACTTTTTCACACAGAGGGTGGTACATGTATGGAATGAGCTGCCAGAGGAAGCGATGGAGGCTGTTACAATTGCAACATTTAAAAGGCATTTGGATGGGTATATGAATAGGAAGGGTTTGGAGGGATATGGGCTGGTGCTGGCAGGTGGGACTAGATTGGGTTGGGATATCTGTTCGGCATGGACAAGTTGGACCAAAGGGTTTGTTTCCGTGCTGTACATCTCTATGACTCTAAAAAAAAATGCATGCACAGTCAGTTTTAGTTTCAAGGTACACATGTAATCCAATATGTGGCCAACAAGAGAATGATCATTAATTTACAACAGTGAGTTACCGAGTCAGTTCCACTTTCATCTGTATCTGTGCATGCATTGTGTGCATAGCCTTTAAATCATGCTGATCTCCTCATGGTATATGGGCACATTGCTGACTATTCCTTTCATAAGAATTTATTAACAGAGAGCATTATTTCCATGCTTCCATAGATACTGTTGTAGCTAATTCATTTCTGTTGCTGGCGAACAGCAAAACCCTGGAGCCGATAGTCACTCCAGACTCTGTGCACATGGTAAGATCATTTCTTCCTAAACTTGTGCCTGAAGTGAACGCACAACTTCTCCAGTTGTACAAAGGGCAAATGGATAGTTAAGAAAATAAAAAGATACAGTAGATAAGAGCAACCTGTTACCATTGGAAGTCAGTTCAAAAACCAGGTATCATAGACTCAAGCTAAGTAGCAGAAGGATTAGAGGGGATGTGAAGAAAAATCTGTTCCACGGAGGGTGGTGGGATGACTGGAATTTGCTGCCTGAGTTGGAGGCAGAAACCCTAAACTCTTGTATAAAGTACCTGGATCTGTACTGTAAGTGCTATAAGCTGCAGGGCTATGGGCCATGTGCAGGAAGATAGAATTAGGATGGGCATCTGAGTATCTTTGGGTCAGCATGGCTAATGGCCCTATTTTGTATTCTATCATTTCTATGGTTCTATAGTTTGATTGGCTGTCAGCCTGTGCACAAAGTCACTTACAGCTGGGGTAAAGGTCACATGCTTATGTCAAACCAGACAGTGCACTATGTATAATTACATTTCTCCAAACAGAGATCAAAAGCCTTCTGAAAGTCAAAGTAAACCACCTCCACTGGCTCTGACTTATCAATTCTACCAGTTACATTTTTGAAAATTTCCAGGAGATTTGTCAATCATGACATCCTTTTCATAAATCCATTCAGATAAATTGTATCAATTAAATGAAATATTTACAGCATTTTTTCTACATAAAAGTGTATTCAAAATATATATTCAATTATTTTGCCACAGGAGTCTACAACACAAGTATACAAGCAATGACATGTTTTGAAAACACACAAATGAAGTATCCATGTGGTATCAAAGGTGGATAGCATACTGTACAAAATATTCAGGAAACTGGGGAAAGAAAAATATTTTTTGTTCATATCTTAGGATTTTCATAATTATGTGATCTGTATCAAAGAAGGGATGAAAAAACCATGTTTTGCTTGCCTCACTCCTGCATTTAAAAATGTAAGGAAGCTTAAACTAGGCATTAAAAATCCATTAGCCTAACAACCACCATGTGAAACATGGCTTAGAGCACAAACAATAAAAAATAATTAGCACAATTTTAAAAGCAATAAGTTAAGACTCAAACCCCTTCAAGCAATAAGTTGAACATGACTGAGGAATTTCTATTTTGAGCTGAGCTCATAAGAATGTATTTTCTTTGAATTTTTGGACAACAATAAATAATGTTTCATATTTCACATTTTGGAAGATTAAGCCTCACAAAATTAATGTGGGCAGTTAGCTAGGTGATCACAAAACAGGTTGTCGCATCCGCAGACCACACCATAACTGATATGGTCGGGAGTAATCAGTTTTAAGGGATCAATTACTTAATGACTTCACAGTAAACTTAGAGGGTGGAATCTTACCAGGCTCTGAGCACAGGTGGGATGAGGGGTTGGATTGGTCAAGAAACTTGGTGTGACACATCTCAACATTGAGCTTATCTCATTGCATCTGTATACCTTTCTCCCCCAAGACCATCATGAAATTCTTATTAGGGAGCCCTGGGTTCTTTGTTTATAACTTGTTAAACGGTTTGTCCAACTTGCATGAGTTGTGATCTTACCATACTCGCCATAAAATGTAGTCATTGGGAAGCCTCAACATGGAAACCAGAGTGGGTTCTTAGGGGTTCAACTTTCTATTTACTCCATCTTAGGTCCTGGGCACCAACATCTCAGATACAATCATAGGCAATGGCCCAATCACCTAAGTCTGTGGGTATTGGCATCTGACATATGCCAGCTTCTACAAACCCTCGTTGTTCATCTCCGATCCATTTACAGGAAGCTTCTGCATTTCAATAATGCACCAAAGGATGCATTGGCAACTGTCATTTTAATGCTGCAGCAAGGTCTCTGTGCTAATGGTCACATACCCATAGATTTTAATCAGGCTTGTCAAACTGAAACTAAGAAATATAAGATTAAAATCATGGACTGAGCCAGGCTGCATCTCTGAATGGCTCTATTTCTGCTTTGTTGTGGGCTGCTTTGCTCCTGAAATGCAAGAGAAGCAGACAATATGAAAGTAGGTGGCACAACTATTACTGTTGGTGTAGTTGGGGAATGAGTACTCACCGGGTAAGTGGGCAGAGGGCAATACAGTATCAATTGATGGCCTGTGGGGAAGATGTTGCAGTAATTAGTGGGGTTGATACAGCATAGATCTTGGAGGGACTGAATTGAAGCAGTAGAGATAGTGAGAGGGAGGTATCAGGGGAAAATGGTGCCACTTCAGATGGTGGAGTGGAGAAAGATATTAACCTTCTTCCTGTGGCCATTCCTTCAGACAGCTGAGATTGCTGTACCTGGCAGGCCACTTTAAATCAGGCTTGCATGTTCTAGAGTCATCGGCCTCCATTGTTGATCTGGGAAGAGGATGAAGCTGCAGCTGGTCACCATCCCCATTCAGCAGGAGTTCTGGGTCAATGACTGTAAAGTGGGCTGCTAACGTCCCCATGTCAGCTATGCCCAGAGCAAACCATGCAAGAGAGTTCCAGACTGACCACACTTCTCTGGCTGCACAAGGGCCTTTTAAATATGGAGCGGGGCCCAGAGATGCTTGTCAACTCCAGAATCTCAAATGAGTGGTGACCTGCTTCTGGAATGATGTATGGTAAAATGGGACAGAATTCTGATCTGAGAGACACCATTGGGCATGGCAGACAACTAATGTGGTGCATCTGGTAAAATTTAATGAGAAAACACGCTGGGGCAAGCAGCAACAAACCCTCCAAAAAACGTCATGCATCTTAAATTTAGCCAAAGGAAAACATAAAACTTACTCCTACATTTCTTAGTTACAGTATTTTTTTTAGAACAGATTCCCTGGAAACAGGCCATTTAACCCAGAAATCCACACAAGGCCTCCTCAGAGTAACCCACCCTGATCCATTTCCCTCTGACTAATGCACCTAACACTATGGTCAATTTAGCATGGCCTATCCACCTGACCTGCGCATCTCTGGATTGTGGGAGGAATCTCACGCAGACACGAGGAGAACGTGCAGACTTCACACAGGCAGTTGCCTGAGGCTGGAGTAGAACCTGGGTGCTAACCACTGAGCCACCACACCGTGCCACCTTAAGTTAGATGAGACTGGTGAAAAATTTATTAACAATAGGAACATTGAATTTAGGAACATGGGTAGGTCATTCAATCGTTCAAACCTTCAAAACTGACCTTGTTGCAATCTCATCACCACGTCCCTTTCTGCTGTCGCAGGACATCTTCCTCCCCAGGACTAAGAGTGCAAGCCACAGCGCCAGCAAGAGCAGGCTGGTCCAACTTTGACACATGAGTTAGAAAGTTCTCTGTTGTCTAAAGGAAATGATCAGAGTAGACTTCACTGTCAGATTGAGGAAGATTTTTGCTGTATGGAGTCGTTGCAAATTTGGAGGCAAAGCGAGAATGCAGGAGACGGGCGGAAATAGCTGTTTTGAACTCAGGTTGACTGCAAGAAATAAAGACTCGAGACTGGGAAGTGAATGTGAGAGGAAATAGGAGCAGATTGAAAGGTCAAGCTGCACTGAAAGCAGCAGAATCTTGACTTCATAAGGACAGGGTAGCAGCTGCATATCGCATATTGGTGAAAGCTGGTAATGCAAGAGTTCCCTTTGGCTGTGCCCCTCTTTAATTGATATATCAGCCTGGATACTTTTGAGGGAGTGACTTCTCAGGGATAGCAGTGGAAGCCAAATCCATGGCATTATGGGTTGTTTTGGCACACAAGAGGGCCAGAAGAAGAGAGGCAAGGTTACAGTGATAGAAATTTGATAATAAAGGGAACAGACAGGCTGCAGAAGAAATTTTAGAATGATATATTGCCTTCCTGGTGCCAAGGTCAAGATGTCTCAGAGCAACTGAGGAGTATTCTGAAGGGGGAGGGTGAAATCCAGTGGTCATAATATATATCAGCACCATTGACATAGATTAAAAGAAGGGATGAGATCCTAAAAGCAGGATGTAGAGAATTATGATGTAAATTAAAATGTAGGACCTTAAAGATAATAAACTCAAAATTACTGCCAGTACTGCATGCTAGTAAGAGTATAAATAAAAGGATATACCAGGTGAATATGTGGCTGGGGAAATGGTAGAGGAGAGAAGGATTCAGATTTCTGGGACATTGGGATTGGTTCATTGGAAGGTGGAACCTACAGATTGGAAGATGGCAAATATAACCCTACATTTAAAAAGGGAGGAAGAGAAAATACAGAGAATCACAGACTAGTTGGACCAAGATTAGTAGTTTTCAGAAGGCTTTTGAAAAGAACCCATGTAAGAAGTTAATTGGCAAAATTTCAGGAAATTTCTCAGTGAATGGTGGTAATATCTCATCATCATTTAAAAATTGGCTGATAGACAGGAAAGTGGGATTAATTGGGTCTATTTCTGGGTGGCAAGCAGTGAATACTGAGTTACCTCAAGATTCAGAGCTTGGGTTCCAGCTTTTCACAATGTATAGAAGCGACTTGTACGCGGGAACTGAATGCAACATTTCCAAGTTTGCTAGTGACACAAAACTGGGCGGATTTGTGAGTTTTTAGGAGGAGGTAAGTAGATGTAAAGGTAATTTAGACAAGTTGAGTGAGTGAAAAAACACATGACAAATACAGTATGACTTGGCTAAATATGAAATTATGTACTTTAGTGTCAAAAACCAAAAGACAAAATATTATTTAAAGGTAATACATTGGGATATGTAAATGTACAAAGAGATCTTGGTGTGAAAGTAAACAGCAATGGACTTGGTATATTCACCTTCATGGCAAGAGGATTTGAGTTCAGAAGTCAGGATATCTTACTATGCTTAGAAATGAATCTTGTTTATCAACTGTTATTCCTACTTTGACATTTCTATGAATATTCAGCACTGTGGTAAGACGGCCCACGCTACCAGGGTAAATGCCAACATCTCCTTTCCAATACCTCACACTCACCATATGTCTGACATTATATGTTGCTTCCACAAAGACTCATGCACCACACTCACACTAATGCCTGCAACATCATCACCCTTCACTTTGTCCCACCCCAGCAACCCATAGCATTTACCATGCAAACTCTTCACACTCTACTCACCTCACTCAGAATACTTCTCCACCTGCACAAACAGTAATAGCCAAGCCAACCACATCCCTGAATACTTTTCTCTTTCATTCCATAAGGAAAACAGCTGCCAAGGTGGCAGAAACAGTTAAGAGAGGTAATGTGTTGTCCCTCATTTGATTCTCACCCCTTCGAAGGAAAGTATCCTGACTCTGATCACGGTAGACAAGACTTGGACTGGTGTCAGCAGCTGCCATTGACATCCTGGGCTGCGTAACCCTGAGGCCTGATGCTTGCTGTCAGCTATGATAAGCTTCCGGCCTTTGTGCTTCCCATAAAGGGGGAGACGATGGTCTAGTGGTATGATTAAATTACTTACAGTGTGGAAACAGGCCCTTCGGCTAAACAAGTCCACACCGACCCTCCCAAGAGCAACCCACCCAGACTCATTCCCGTACGTTTACCCCTTCACCTAACACTAAGGGCAATTTAGCATGGCCAATTCACCTAACTTGCACATTTTTGGACTGTGGGAGGAAACTGGAACACCCAAAGGAAACTCACACAGACACAGGGAGAATGTGCAAACTCCACACAGTCAGTTGCCTGAGGCGGGAATTGAACCCGGGTCTCAGGTGCTGTGAGGCAGCAGTGCCAACCACTGTGCCACTGTGCCGCCCATAATCAATGGATTCTTAATCCAGAGACCCAGGTAATGCTCTGGGGACCCAGATTTGAATCCTGCCATGGCAGATGTGGAATTTGAAATCAATAAAGTCTGAAATTAAGATTATTGGGGGAAAACCCCATCTTGTTCTTTAGAGAAGGAAATCTGCCATCCTTATCTGTTTAGGCCTATATGTGATTCCAGACCCAAAGCCTTCTGGGCAATTAGGGACCCCAGCCAGCAACATTCAACCTGTGAATTAATTTTAAAAAGCAAGTCAAGACAATAGTAATATAGCCTGGTCTCTCTGACTGAGGGGCAAGATACAAAAAGGCAAGGCAATGCACAGTTGGGATGCTGTGAGCATCCACTAGGCTCAGGGTAGGTGAGCACTGTGAAAGCAAGCAAAGAGTCTGGAGATACAGCCTGGTCCAGTCCACATACTGGATGAGTATCCTTGCTAGGGCATAACAGTGATAGTTGCTGATGCAACCTGAATTGAAATACAAAAGCATCCTGTACATGGATCAGAGATGTGCCCTGAATATTATTAGATGCTGGAACATATCAGATGTCAATGGATGTGAAGATAGGGTGCATGTGACTGGGGTCCATTGTATGTGTCCTCCGATGTTGGTGTTCAGTTTCCAGTATGGAGGTCACTTTGAGCAAGGACAAGCTGAATCCACCAGGTGCTCACTCTGGTTTCCTTATTGCATTCTCCCAATGTCAAGCTTGTTTGATGTTTTTTGTGAGATAGAAAAGTGATTATGAATGAGGCAAGTTGGAATGTTAGCAAAGTATTGACTGTCAATTGGTAACTCGCCACCACCCAGGAGAATCTCAACATGCTACTTGAAGAAAACATGTAAAATGGCATGAGTTGCTCCTGACATTGAGATGGACCTCACTGCATTGTTTGCCTTAATCTGCCGCACATCTTGATATAAACCATGTCACTCAGACCCCAAAAAGATTCTGCCCAATAACTTTCTTTGTGCAGTGAGCCTATTAACTAAAGCTAATCAAACAGTTTTCTCTCCCAGTCCCAGCTCTTCTCTTTTAAATATCCAGCTACTAATTAACAGTAATCACCTGTATTCCTTATAACCTTAATTATTTGTTATATTAGAATCTATGTCCTCTGTTCCTATTTTGGATTAATTTTGAAATGATGCCCTCCAGTTCTATGCTCCCAGCCAAGACTGATTTATTGTTAACATCTATATTTCACAATTCTGCATCATAGATTAATTTTCACTCGTGTTGAACTCTTTCTGGTGCAACTTTCCAAAAACTTGCTTAATATGATAAAGTGCCTTTATACAGCAGCATAAAACATATTTAACTGTGCAATTAGAAAATTATATTGACTAACAACTTACATATAAATGCCTTGTAATCAGATATAACTGTCTTCTGTTGCACCATAATCAGCATCCTTTGATCACGTTTCCTGTTGCAATATGCAACCTTACATTAAAGTCATCATTAAATTAGCTACACGATCCTTTATGTCCAGTTTAATTATTTTAGTCATCATGCCAGACATATCCTATCACAATTCCAGAGCAAATGGGATTTCAATGTGGGCCTTCTGGTCCAAAGATAGGGACACTACAGCTCTGCCACAAGCTCCAAAAATTTGCCACAGCTAAGCAAATGCCTTTTTTATTAAAAGTGAAATTTGAGGTCAGTCAGAGGTCTATTTAAAGTGAGAAGGCATCTCTTAAAGTCTTCCTCTATTCCCAGCATGATGAAGATTATTGAAAGAATGAGTTGCAGGCATGCCCCAGGTCTTTGGATGTGTTCCCAAAAATAGTTGCAGAAAAGGTGATGATAGGGAAGGAAGTTCTGTTTGCCTGCAAAGTCAGGAGAGTTGTCAAACACTCAACATCAGGGAGGGACAAAGGTTTCAAACATTGTCACTTTTACCTTCAGGACTCAGATACAGTGTAGGAAGCTTCACTTACTTACATTGGAGCAATGACAGGGACTGCTGTACTTCATTCATCTTTCTTTCTTTACAACACCTGACTGCAGACCTCCATTCCAGCACTCTTAATAATTTCCTTCATTATTACACCAGTGCTTCACTTCTCAATCTTAAACAGATACTCAAATGGAACTCATTTTATGTGTTATGGCCAGACCATGAAAACAAAGGAAATCAGCATCTGATTTTACAGCTCCCTTAAATTCCCTTTCACAATGTAATGTCATGTCCAGGTCTTCATTGATCTCTTTACACCAGCCAAGGTCATTTATCACTTACACACATTGGCTCAGTCATCAAATTCTCCCAGCATTTCTTCCTCCTTTCATAATTTGATCCCCATTCCTCTCCTTGACTGCACCTTGATTCAGATTTCATTTAACCTCTACGGAATTCATTTCAGAATGTATTGCATATTCACTATCCTCTTCCTTTTTTCTTGAAGCTTTATTTTTAATTATAAAGTTGCTCTGACAAATGAGGTTCTCATATACTGTGAAATATGTTCTTTTGCTGAACTTAGTATGAACATCTCTAACCAGTCATGGATGGTTACTTGAAATCTTTTTTTTCTCTCTGACAATTATCTAAAGGTTCTTTGTCCTCTATCAGTTCATCAAATTTTCCAACAGTAATATAGTAAATACCTGAAACATGCCCTTATGACATTCCCCTGAATCTTTCTTAAGTGGTAACTTAACCCTATGAATTTAGGCATTCTAAAAGGGTAGCTTTTATAACATGTCCTGACATATCATTCAAAACATCAATGTTTTCTTTCATTGTTCTCTGCCTCTTATCATCATGACATCAGCATTTGTTTTGGTCACACTGTGTGAACTGGAAATTTTGTTTTCAAAATGTAGTCAACCCAAGGAGAATGAAATGGAAACTTCTGCGACCTCTTGATATTCCAAAGGTTACTTCTTCAACAGCCCATATAGAAGCATCTTCCAGGATTAAACAAAAATGTTAATGAGAATTTAATTTAGAATTGGAAATAAATATGTTCTGCCGTGCACAATGTCAATAATTATCCGTTACAAAATATTATATTAAGGAAGGTTTGTTAAAGATCATTAATAAATGAGAGAGTTTATGTTGATTTTACATAAATGTTTATATTCTCTGTCATGCAAACTTATTGACCTTGGATAAATATTAGACCTGAAAATGTGTTGCTGGAAAAGCACAGCAGGTCAGGCAGCATCCAAGGAACAGGAGAATCGATGTTTCGGGCATGAGCCCTTCTTCTCATTCCTGAAGAAGGGCTCATGCCCGAAACATTGATTCTCCTGTTCCTTGGATGCTGCCTGACCTGCTGCGCTTTTCCAGCAACACATTTTCAGCTCTGATCTCCAGCATCTGCAGTCCTCACTTTCTCCTTGGATCAATATTAATCAACTCATAGAAACAAATGACTCTTTCACAAATGTGACCTCTCAATTATGATGAAATGACTAAGACTGCCATAGTGGCTTGCTGCAAAACCTTAAATAGCCCCAAATACATTAAATACAATGAATGAACCTAAATGTCGTCACTTAATGTTTGGATGAGTATGGCAACTGTACAGCATTCAACAATGCTCCACAAACAACTGTAAGGTCAAATATTAGATTTGGACAATTGTTATGAGGAAATCATTTGGACCAGTATGTAATAAGACACCTGATTCTTCTGCAAACAATACTATGAAATCATTTCATGTGAACCACTGAACTCAACACCAATGAATGTACCACCTGAAAAACCTTAACAAGAGATATTCAAACTTTGTCCATTTTGAAACCTAAATTATGATAACTTCAATTAAGCATCCAAATTTAATTTCATATTGTGCCAATTTATGTCATTCTATTTAGTATGTTTCTATCTGCCATAAATCTTTTTCTTTTTGCACTTAAATTTCAATTTAAAATAGTTGAATTATTGGCTTTTCATCAATAAGGTAACCCCAGAGCTATTGCTCTAGCTGTGATAATACAAGTCAAGCAAACCCCCAGGGCTGATAAATGGTCTTGGGTTGATTAGTTAATTTCCCCTAAAATTATTTTGGCATGATTACAGTCAATCTCAATGTCATTTCACAGGGAGGAAAAGATTGACAAATCTTCCTAATCTTTTCATACAGTAGAGCTAAGTGATCACCGTGTGCAGTATACATTTAATGGTATTGTAGGAAAACAAGGGCTTAAAGTGAAGAGAAAAATGCATTCTTGAGTACCACTCCAGCGCATAAAAACTGACATACACATGTAGGTCTCAAAACAAGAATGCTTCGATGGTTTCAAGAAAGAACAGAATAGGGAAGAAAATAATCAGGAGACTTCACGGTAGGAAAAGTTTATTAAGGTGTTATGAAGGTGTAAGGGGTACTGTACCTTTAAGAGAGTTGAAAGCTAGCGAGGACTTAAAGAGGCATAGAGAGTCCAGAACAAGGTAACAATATAATACTTGGTCAGAACAGTTAGCAATGGCTGGGTTGGTGTGAGACAAAAACAAATTCAAATTTGGACCAATCAGTTTAAATTATGCCCCAAGTTACCAAACTCCAATCAAGTTTGATTTTGGTATTTTGACAATATTTAACCAATGAAATGATTCAATGTTTTGGGGGTATAAGAGTGGAAAACATTGAACAGTTGAGAGAGAACTGCCAAATGATCAATAAGTATAGGCTATTATAAGAACTCTCAGACAGGTACCTGGCTGGAGAAGGAATTTGTACAGAAAAAAAAATTGCCACTGACCTGGAGAGCAAATCTACAGAGGGAGATACAAAGAGAAGATTCAACAGCTGGCTGGTTTTGAAATTTGAATTTTTCTGTAAATCCTAATTGGGGGTTTTATCGGACCAGTATTGTAGAGGGATGGTAAAAGATAGGTTTAGAGAAAGGAGTTGTAAATAGTTGTTAGTTAATTATTCTCTGATAGACTTTAAAAAAGAACGTTGTTAATTTTTACTTTAAGTAGTGACTTGGCCTCTCAAATTTTCACAGATTGTAGCATTGCGTAAATCTTTTCCGTGTTGCTGGTTTAATGTAGCAGGGGAAGTTTACCCTGTGTCATAAGAAAATTTAACCCTAATTGTTTTCTCACTGTTATGCATTGTTTATTAGATAAACATTTCTAATGAAAGACACTCCAAAAACAAGGCCTATTATGTGTAATTTCAGTACATTTCAACTTCCTTAATGAGGCAGTTTTTCCTTCAAATAAGTTCTTCATTAAGATCATTTTAAATAAATTAATTAGAACAGCAAGGCCTATAATAATTGTCAGAATCATAGAGCAATGGCGAACTAGGCTGTGTAGAGAAATTGGAGGAAGAAATAAACAAAATAAATTGGGGGTATAAAGATAATATGTATGAAAACTGATTAGCATTTCAAGTGCCTTCAAAGGTGGCATTTTCATTTTCTGTGAGGAGAGGAGGTGTATACTAGGAGTCACCCAGAAACTATTCAGAGGTCTGCCGAGTGCTGAATATGGCTGGTTAAGTTATCTTCCACGGTGCTCTGGCACTTAGTCCTAATAATAATAAAAATGAGTATAAGAAGGAAACACATTCCCAATCATCATCAATGCCAACTCATGCCCCTCTGCTCACCAGTCATGCTTCCTCATAACTACCCTGCCAACCCATTCTACAATTGGAAATGGGTTAGGGTGAGAGTTGATCTTGTATTTGTGCAGTTTTATTTGAAAAAGATTAAGTGAATTACCACATAATAGACCTGTCATCAACATTGAAACCCCTAGGATTAAAAGTGCAATGGTTACAGGGATAAAAAAAGAGAAAGGAAGTAGCATAGACTAGGAGGTCAAATATATGCAATGATGCTCCCCCAATCATTGACAATAGAACTGTGATGTCTTGGAGATATTTTAATGACTGAAATTTGGATATGTAGCTCATGGTTTTAATGTTTGCAAATAGCAGAATTTAGAAATGTAGTAAATACTGAGGAGGATTTTGGAAACTTTAGGAAGACATAGGTCGACTGGTAAAATGAGTGGCCACAGTTCAGAGGAGATTTACCACAGGGAAATAAATAATAAAACATTTGGGAAGGAAGATTGAGATGAGGTGATTTAAATAAAATACTACCATTTTAAAAGTGTGCATGAACAGTAAGATATGTGTAGTTACATACTGATATGTTTGACGGTGACAGGGCTATTAAACTTTTTTCATGGAGTGTGAGCATTATAGGCATGGTTAACAATTATTACCCTTCCTTCTTTGCCCTTGTGAACTTAATGGTGTTGTAGAGCTAGGTTTTATTTAAAATTGATATCTGAATTTAATGGCTTACATTCTGAAGAAGGGTCACTGGACCTGAAATGTTATCACTGCCTTCTTTCCACAGATACTGCCAGACCTGCTGAGCTTTTCGAGCAATTTCTGTTGTTGTTTCAGATTTCCAGCATCTGCAGTTCTTTATCATTTTTTACATCTTTAAAATGCCTTGATTGAAAAGCAGCAGAACCACAAAGTTGAGTAAGATGCCAACCAAGTCACCAGCCCTCAAAAGGCATATGCCTCTTTAATGTTCCTGGGCTGGTTACTTTATTCTCCCACGCTCCCACCTGTTTCTGTGAGCGTAGAAGTCAAATGACTCTGTGTGAACATCTGAGCATTTTTTGAAGTTTTATGTAGATAAGGTTAAGTACAATGGAGCCACTCTTTTCCTTATAAACCTCGAGAAAACCATCTTCATTGTGTCTTTTTATCACTGAATTTGAACAGTTATGCCCTGAAGTGGCATGTGTATCTTCTCCAAAAAACTTGTTGCAATCGAATGAGTGGGAAACACAGGAGATATTGAATCCCTCTTCACCTATCCAAAATGGTGATGAGCTGACTTCTTGAACTGTTGCAGTCCATATGTCCTACTTATAGCCTCAGAGCTTTTAAGGAAGGAAGATCTTTGTTTTAAAAAAAAGGTCACAGTGACAGTGGAGGAATGATGATATAGTTCTAGTAGAAAGTTAATTCCTAAGGTGGTGTAAGTGCTCATGACAAAATGGGTTGATTTGTCTTTAATGGTATCAAGCTGCCTGAGCACTCATCCAGACAAGTGGGAATTATTCCATCATGCTCCTGACTTGTGCTTTGCATATCGGGTAGATGCTGAGAAGGTATCAGTTGAAGTACCAGCCTCTGACTTGATCATCAGGCCATTGTATTTGTCTGGCTGGTCTAGGTACACTTCTGGTCATTGCTAACTGCAAGGATGCTGATTGTGGTGGATTCAACATTAGTAATGCCAATGAATGTTTGGTTTCTCCTTTGTTGAAGATAATCATTTGTAGATCCAAATTTTTCTTGCTACCTATTAGCCAAAGATTGAATGGACATGGATGTTACTAGACACTGCAATCATCAGCAACCATTCCCACTTCTAATTTTATGATGGCAGAAAGGCCACTGATGAAATAGCTGTGTGGACCTAGGGTACTACACTGAAGAATGTTTATAATAATGTCCCAAGATTGAAATAGATTAGATTCCCTACGGTGTGGGAACAGGTCCTTTGGTCCAACAAGTCCACACCGACCCTCCAAAGAGTAACCCACCCAGTCCCATTTCCCTCTGACCAATTGGCCTAACACTATGGGGCAATTTAGCATGGCCAATTCACCTGACCTGCACATCTTTAGATGGTGGGAGGAAACCGGAGCACCCGGAGAAAACCCACGCAGACACAGAGAGAATCTGCAAACTCCACACAGACAGTCACCTGAGGCTGGAACTGAACCTGGGACGCTGGTGCTGTGAGGTAGCAGTGCTAACCACTGAGCCACCGTGCTGCCCTGATTTGTATGTTGAAGTTGTACAACACATTGTGAGGCCCGTTCTGGAGTACTGTGTCCATTCTGGTTGCCCAGTTATAGGCCGGATATTATGATGCTGGAGAGGTTTCAGAAGAGATTTACCATGAAGTTTCTGGGTATGACAGTTTTGAGTTATAAAGAAATGTTGGGACTTTTTTCACTAGAGTGCAAGAGATTAAGAGGTGACCTTATAGAAGCTTTTACAATTATGAGAGATAGGGATAGAGTTAATGGTAGTTGTCTTTTCCTTAGTTAAAAATCACACAACACCAGGTTATAGTCCAACATGTTTAATTAGAAGCACTAGATTTCAGAGCGCTGCTCCTTCATCAGGTGGTTGTGAAGGACACAACTGTAAGACACAGAATTTATAGCAAAAGTTTACAGTGTGATGTAGCTGAAATTATACACTGAAAAATACTTTGATTGTCTGTTGAGTCTTTCATCTGTTCGAATACCATGATAGTTTCACTTCTTTCATGTTTAAATCACAAAACATTTTTTAAAAAGTTGCATTCTCAGGTTAACTGTAACAATTGGTGTTAGTTAGACAATATGTTGAAGGTATTAGCCCCCTGTGTTCTCTGTCTGTGCCATAATGTTTACACTGATTCTAATCTAAAAAGTGAGATAACAGAGTCTTACATGAATTCATGCAGTTTTTGAGCAAAGTACAATTTAACTCTGCAAATACAAATACACCCCACAAACATATATGTATCTGTGCGCATGTGGGTCTTTGTGTGTGTGTCTGTCTGTCTGTCTGGATTGGGTGGGTTGTGAGTGTCTGTGAGATAGAGTGTATATATGTGTGCGTGAGTGTAGAGTGTCTTAAGAAACATATATGTATCTGTGCGCATGTGGGTCTTTGTGTGTGTGTCTGTCTGGATTGGGTGGGTTGTGAGTGTCTGTGAGAGAGAGTGTACATATGTGTGCGTGAGTGTAGAGTGTCTTAAGTCTGTGAGGGGGTGCATGTGTGAGTGTGGGAGTGTGTGCGTGTGTTTCCAATTAAACCTGTTGGATTATAACCTGGTGTTGTGTGATTTTTAACTTTGTACACCCCAGTCCAACATCAGCATCTCCAAATCAGTCTTTTCCCTAGGTTGGGTGGATTCAAGACTAGTGAGCACAATTTTTAAGGTGAGAGGAATTAGATTTAAAAAAGACATGAGGGGCAATTTTTTTATACAGAGGTTGTTTGCATACGGAATTAACTTCCTAAGGGAGTGGTGGAAATGTTTGGAGGGATATGGGCCAGCAGCAGGCAGGTGGGACTAGCTTAGTTTGGGATTATGTTCTACATGGACACCTTGGACTGAAGGGTCTATTTCTGTGCTGTATGGCTCTATGATTATTACCCTAAATGCAACCATCTGCCTTCATGCTAAATATGATTTCAACTAGTGGAGAGTGTCCCCGACTCCTATTGACTTAAATTATCTAAGGCTTCATGGTGCCATCTTCAATCAATTACAATATCACTGTCCTCATCTCCTGAACTCAGCTCTTTCATCCATGGTTGCAGCAAGGCTGTAATGAGGACAGGAGGTGAATGGCCTTTGTAGAACCAACACTGAGCAACAGCAAGTATTGTTTTGTAAGATCTACTTGATAGCACTGTCAATGATATCTTCCATCACCACTGATGATTGAGAGCAGACTGATGGGGAAGTAATCAGATGGTGAAGTTAGGTTAGATTTGTGCTGCATTTATGGACAGAACACACCTAGACAATTTTCCATGTTGCTCAGAGGATGTAAACACCAGAACAACTTGTGTCGAGGTTCAGGTCTTGAGTAGGTTGTTTAAATTGCACATGGGTTCCTTGACTTTATCAATAGAGGCATGAAATACAAAATCAAGGACAATGCATTAACATTTGGAGATTGTTAATTAGGTCTCAAATGGAGAATTTTGTTCAATTCTCAGCTCCACACTTCAGTAATGATTTCTTGTCCTTAAGGAGGCTTAAAGGAGATTTACCAAAACAGCCCAAAGGATGAGAGTCTTAACTAATGTGAGCAAATGTGAGATAGTGAGATTGTTATCATAAGAGCAGATAACAATTTAATAGAGGAATTCAAAATCATAAAACATTTTGATAGTTATTTTCACTGGAAGTAAAGTTGATAACCAGAAGACAAAAAATTAAGATAATATTCAAAAGAGCCCATAAGTGAGATGAGGCTAAAAGATGCATCAATGTATTATATTTAACATGATTACTGAAAAGACAGTGGAAGCAAATTTAATTATAATTTTCAAAGTCATCCCACGCTAACTGAGCTGGTCCATAAAGACCTCCCTCTGGTCTTTATATTCGAAGATCATTTGTGGAATCACAATGATACCATTTCTTAGAATGGATGTTAGTTGCTGCTCAACACAAAGTTGATTATTGTCTGATCAATATTAATGCATTTTTATGAGAATGAAATATGCACTGGGTACTTTTATTATTAGCTTCCCTTCCTGGAAATATGTTTTCACTCTTTTGTTACTTTATTCAACACTCAGCTCCTTACACTTCAGTCAATTGCTGCTGTAATTAGTTTTTAACAATTGATTCACAAGGTGTGGGCATCTCTGGCTCAACTAGTGTTTCTTGCCCATCCCTAATTGCCTGTTAGAAAGTGGTATTCCCAAGCATAGATAACTCTTATTCTTTTGTGTGGTTAGGGTCACAGGTTAGCATTGTGCTGCTGAGGGAGCCTTGGTAAGTTGTTACAGTTTATCTTGAAGATTATGCACTTTGTTGCTATTGTGCAGCAGCTCTCTCTCGAGAGTAAATGCTGAAGGTGGAGAATGAAGTCCCAGTCAAGTAAGCTGCTACATCATGGATTTTTTTTTTTTTAAAAATCATCATTCACAGGATGTAGGCATTGCTGATTAGGCCAATACTTATTGTTTTTCACTAATTGCCTTGGAAAAAGGTGGTGGTGAGCTGCCTTTTTGGAGAATGTTAAAAATGTTTAATTTTTCCACCCCAGTTCAACACCAGCACCTCCATAAGTGAAGTTTTTTGAAGTATTGCAGTCCAGCTAGTGTAGGAACAGTCATTGTGCTGAGTTCTGATACGGAGTTCTGGAATTTGACCTTGTGACCAATATCACGATGGTGTGTGAGTTGGAGAGGAATTCACAGATGAACCTGTTGTCATATATCTACTGCCCTTTTCATTCCATATCATAGAGGTCACAGATTTGGAAGGTGCTGTGTAAAGATCTTTGGTGAGTTGTTGCACTTCATCTTGTAAATGGTAGGCATTGGTGGCACTGAGCATTGGTGATGAATATTGGAGGTGTTACATGGGTATTATGTACTTGGCAATTACTAGATTCCAGTCAGAACTAAAGAACATACAAACTTGATACTTATTGCAAGCCAACAGGGAGATTTTATTCCATAGCTGAGCACTCTGTAAAAACTGAATAATAGTCTGAACAATTCCGCGAAACTGGCAAGTGTCTCACCTGTGTGATTCTTTGTGTTCATGTGACTCACACCTTAAAGGAATACTATCCCAACATAATATCACCAAATTTAATACACAACACCCTTCCCCTTTACTTTCAAACTTCTCCTTTAACAAATAACCCCAGTATTTACATAGCTCAAACATAACTTATATGTACAACCAGCAAGACTTCTTACAGGGACATGATATACAGTTTCTATTGGATAAAACAAACAGGAGACACTACTCAATAAGTGAGTCTATTCGGGTGCTTGTTTCACACTGGCTGACTTCTTACTCTTTCTGCAGGATACACCTTAGGAAACACAGTGTGATAGTTTAGAGATAGTGAAATGGTGAACAGAGATAGTAGTGAGGTAGAGCTGAGCGACTCCAGTGTACTGATGGAATCAGAGGCAACGTTTTCCGATATTGCTGATGAATAGTAACACTCATTGGAGAAGACCAACTCTTTATGGACATCAGAGATAATAGTGCAGGAGCAGGAATTAAACCCTCTGCGAGTGATTCTCTGATGACAACTATTTAGATAAGAATGGATCCAGACAAGTGTAAGCCCCATCCAACTGCATGACAGTGGAAAAGCCTTGGATGAAGCTGGTATTGTCAACAGTGCGAGGCCGAAGACAGGTCAGGAAGGATGAAGTGGCATAGGTTGCCATGGTCACAGTCACATAGATATTAGTTTATGATTTTTATAAGAGAAGCTTTAGCACCCTGGCTACCCGATTGGAGGTATCTCTTGGGAAGTCTGATCACATCAATACAATTATACTGCTTCAGAATTAAATACTAACAAAACACGAGAATTTAATCACTATTACACAGTTACTATTACATTATGTGCCATTCTAAATTATAAATTTTCAAAAAAATCAGTTACAGAGAAGCTACAAAAACATGATAAAGTTATAAGGCACATTATAATTTATTGTAAAAACATTGAGCCTCTCCTGCTAATAATTTAGCACACTACTTTACTGTAATGTTCCACCTCAAAACATTAACTGTAATTATCCACTGTCGTCACTGGACAGAGAACAGCCTTTGGCAGTTTACTACTAATAAAAACTCTAAATAATAATCAGGAGAATTTTGTTTACTTTAATTAAAATCTATTAGATGGGTCACTGTTATATATTTAGATTTTTCTTAATTATACCACGTAGTCCTGACTGGTTGTTCTGCAGGCGGAAGGGTTTACATAAAAACTTTTAAACATGAATGATAATATTATTGGTATTTGTTGATATCCAAAGCACAACGATCATTGATATTAGAACCATCATAAGAAATTATTAAAGGGCAGGACATTAAAAAGACAAGAATGAATGAGGAAAATCAATCTCTGATATTTTCCTTGTCTTCAAAAATGTTTATTACAACTATTAGATGTTCTTCAAATAGATTATATCATCAGAATAGAAAGGTCCAATTAAATATTTGGTATTATTATTTGTATGTCAATCTCCAGACAGAAAGGATTGGGGTTTTCCCTATCACAAAGTTACACAACAATAGGGTTTACAATTGGAGTCAGTATCCCATATAGAAATTCTGCCTGAAAATGGATTAGTTGGGAAGATACTATCTGAAATTATGAGAGGGGAAATAAAAGTAATACACAATGGAGGTAGGGAGGCATTCAAGAGAGTAATGAATGATTATTTGGAAAAAGACAATGTGCAAGGTTATGGTTAAAAAGCAGGAGATTGATAAGAGGTAATGATGCTCATTTAATGAGCCAACATAGCCACAATAGGCCAAATGGCCTTCTCCTGCACTGTATATCATTTCTATGATTCTGAGAGAAGCACAAACCTGGAGGGAGAGTTCACTTCTGCCTGTATTATACTGTATTGTATGTTTTGTTCGAGAGCCAGGCAGATTCAATGCTTCTCTCTGGAGTATCAGAACTTCATCTCTTTGAAGCGGGTCTTCTGTGATGGAGTGTAGGGGTCAGTGAACTGAATTAGGTTCAGGTTTCCTTTTTTTGGAAATTGAACAAAATCTCTGGTGTTACTTCGATCAATTAAGTTTTTGTAGAATCTATGAGATTTATTTACAAATTCCCATTGCAGCCATATTAGCAAAAACATTCAAGACAAAGATTTTATGTGAACATTATTTATCCTTTTTCTTTACTTTGCTTTCTTTGATTTATAAATGATATTATGCACCTCATTATAGAACAAAAAGTCAAATATTTTTGTTTGGTGCTTAGTGATACTAAAAGACTCAATTAAGAGTAAAAGCAATAATCAATAATATTTGCTGACACTTGGGAAACATCGCTTGATGAAATTCCAGGAACTCACCACTTTACAGCTCTTAATGTTAGAGAATTGCAGTATCTTTAGAGATATTGAACAGTATTTGTTCCAGGCAATGAGGGTTCTGCTCAACAGCTGAACAGTTAGAGAGTACCAAAATGCCCCCTCTGGGGCAAGTCCACTCTGAGTTGACATCAGTATATAGCAGGTCAGCAGTTGGCCTTTGCTGGGACCAAGGACCTCAGATATCCTATCTCCATTGCAAAAGCCACTGATCAATTACAGACAGGCAACTGTCTGTGGCAGATAAGGAACAGCTAGCAGAGACCAGGATTAGTAAGGGCAACTCATCTGAAGGTGAGCGAGGTTGTTGCCATCAAGTAATGTAGTGTTCATCCCAGGCCCCCCCACCCAGCTCCCAATGCTGGGTCCACTGAGTCCATCCCAGAACATATAAGTAAACTTGGACATGGTTCACTTTTCACATTTCTCACATGGTGATTGCCCCAGCCCCAAATACTAACATTTTCATATGAGAACTTGTCTTTTTATTTTGTGCCTATAAAAATTGAGGGCTGCAATGCGAGTGAACTGTTTTTAAAATGGAGATTTAAATCTTATTTTTGTGGCTATGGGTTTTTGAAATGTGCAGATGATCATGGGCCAAAGTGTTGCTTATAAGTGAAGCTAAGTGATTCTCAGCTAACTGAGCATGTTGGAACTGAAAGCAAGTTACAGAGACACAGACACAGAAAAAGAAAATAACGAGAAGGCTGTGCTGTTATTCTCACTAGTAAAAGCTTCCTGTTCTCTACAGGAAAGAAAATTCCATTTGACATTGAAGAATGTGAGTCACTTTTCCCACACAGGTTGTTGTCAGCTGTGACTTCTGCATTAATAATCGAGTCATTTTCCAATTGAATCAGTCACTCAATGTCTTACAAACAGTGGAAGTTTCCAGAGAAAGAGAAACACTAAGGGTCTGCCTGGTCAAAAACAGATCACTTCAACTTTGAATCAGGAAGCGAAGACCACTGAGCTGACTTCTCAAGTTTTTCAACTTCCATCAATATTTATTTCCTTATATATTTATTATATAAGTAGATTTATTTCATATGTGTGTGAGAGAGTGAGTGAGTGAAGGTGGACAAATTAGAGTTTTAATTAGTGGTGTTATATGCCAATGGTTTATATCTGTTTTCCTGTAGCTATGGAATAATTAATTATAGACAATAATAATTCTTGGTTAATACAGAAACTTGGTCTGTGTTTTCTGTCAACCTTAGTCTGAAAGTCAGATAAATTAGGGTACTGTGTATCCCTTAAAAAATCATAAACATTTGGTTTAACTCCAGGAATAGCTGGGCTTAATTTTTGGCATGCTACTCCAATGGGTCATAATGCACATCCCAGGTTGAATTAGGGTAGAGGTGGAAAGGCAGCAGGAAAAGCACCCTTTGACTTGATTAAACGTGCCCCATGTCTCCAAAGTTGCCTCAGAGGAGAGCATTAAAATATACCCATTGTGACAATATATACAACCTGTACACATAAATCTGAAAATAGCCAGTTTCTGACAGCCCTGCAATAGCTTGTGGGCATGACTGACAACATTGCAAGTACAGTCACGCTCTGATTTTGACTCGTCACTGCTCTTTTCTGAATCAGGTGAGGAATTGACTGCAATCGAAGTGATGGGGGAGAAGAAGCTAATTTTGGGCCCACTGTTCAAGTCTTCAAAACTGTGAAGAATGCAGCAGATTTATTTCAGGCTAGAATAAAAGTATGAAAGTCATATTGTATGTGTTAGTGCTGCAGTAAATGCACCAATCATTATGTTAGCATGGGATTGCTACAATAGCTCACATACCATCACAGAAAGATTGAAGCAGTGTTCCTGCATACATCCCCTGTGATAAAATGGCACCACCCATTTTTCAGACTGACAACAAAACAGAATAATAATTATTATCTTCCATTAGAACTGATTAATTTACTTCATCTCACCACTTGTTCCCCGTCCATTGCCCCTCCAGCCTGTCACCAAACTCCTGAGTATTATTCCAAGTCTGTTCTTGGTGCTGAAGGCATTGCTGAGTAAATATCATGATGTGGAATTGTAAGGATGCTGCTGTGCTAAGAAATTAGTATTCTGCCCAGTCGATTGATCTCAATGGGAGACATTCATTTTAGTCAAGCAGCTCTGTTGGCAAAAGAGCAAAAATGACCTTTAAAATACAGCTACTTCTCAGCCTGCGAAACACAAACCTCAGGTCCCAGTTGGAGCTTGTTCAGCTGAAGCAGTAGTGAGACAGTGATTTCTTTTTTAAATTGACAAGTAAAAGATGACAAAATCATTTAATCTTGCTTAAAGTGAAAACTATTCCATCAAAATTAAAATGGAACATAATTTGTTTCCTCAGATATAAATTCAGTAACTGTTGTGAGTAAGTACTTGCAACTCAATTGCAATTGTTATATTCTATTTAGGCTAATATATATATCCTTATATATACAACAAAGCATAGTAATACTCAGTTTTTCAAAGCTCCCAAGTGGGCCGAGTCATGTCTTTTTTGGTTAAGTTTCAGTTTCGCTGGGTTTCATGGAAGGTTTCTCTCAGCAAGGCCTGGCAATGTTTCTCACTGATTTTTACTCAATCCACTTCATTAACTAATTACCAATGCACACAACCTATGGCAGCCCTCTCATCCAATTCCAATCCCATTCTACCACTTACTGCTCCTGGAACAGCTCACCTTTGCCAGGATAGCCAGGAATGGAGCAGCATCCATTGAATAAAACTCGAATGTAGCCATATAGGCACTGATTCCCTGGAGCGCAATTCCTGACATTTCTCCTGGATGTGGCAGAAAAAGGAAAACTGGATTGTGGCAGTGTCCTTGAGCTCCTGCTGGATACAGTGGTGTGCATGTGGGACTTCCTCTTCTCACAGGGCTAGCAGAGAGGGGCACAACATCAGACTAGGCCAACCAGATTCGGGAGTGCCACCCAGATCAGTGCACTCACAGCCATCTGGAGGATTGTACCTGATGAAGGGCTTTTGCCTGAACCATCGATTTTCCTGCTCCTTGGAAGCTGCCTGACCTGCTGTGCGTTTCCAGCACCACTCTAATCTTGATTCTAATCTCCAACATCTACAGTACCCACCTCCGCCTGGAGGAATACACAGCACTATATGAAGAAGGTTAATGACCTTCTCCATTCTGTCAGTTACATGCCACCATCATCTTTCCAATGCCTCACAGTTATTCTACCTTGGCTACCATAACCATCTGTAAGCCTCGTGACCTACCCACTTTCACTATTGCTTGTAATATCATCCCTTACGCACTCTCACCAATCCTATAAGTAGCCCACAATACGGCAGAATGAGTCAGGATGGGTGATCGGCTGCTCAATGTTCTGCTCCTTATGAGAAGGGAATCTTCACCCTGACTGTCCGAGCAGCTAACAGATTGTGTCCAAATCCCTGAATGGTATCGGATGCAGCCTTTGACTTACTGTGCCAGAAGTTCCTGACCAAAGTCTATCTCCCTTTACTTGACTGAGGACTGTTGACAATTGTGACAAGCTTTCTGGTTTTGCCTTTTCTAAATGGAAAGGCAAAACTGAAATACTATGAGCTTGGTCTCTCCAGCAGTAGGGCTGATGCACAAAAAGGCAAGGAAATGCAGAGAGCTGTGAGTGCTACTGAAAACAATATGTTCTTGCAGTGACATTACAATAAACTACCCACTCTCAACTACACGGTCATAGCAAGAATGTGTCAAGTAATAGTTTATTTTTTCCATCTCACTACAATGGTATCTCTTAAGTCACCTGAGAATATATCCTTGGTCGCATCATCACACAATCCTTTGGAAAGCAAATGATTGGCACTACATTTCATTCACTCCCTGCACTATCAGTTTTTAGCAGTAGTAGTGTAGACCATTTATAAGATGCACTGCAGAAATTCATCATGGCTTCTTATTCGACACTTTCCAAACCCATGACACCTACCATCTAGAAGGAAAAGTGCTTTCTAGAAAGAAAAGTCACTTTTCCTGCAGAGGTTGCTTTCAGCTGTGATTTATATATTAATAAATCAGAGACATTTTCCAAGTGAATCAGCCACTCTACTTCTTTACAAGAAGGAAAAGAAGACTCATGACCTGTAAATTCTCACCCACCCACTCACCATCTTGACTTGAAAATGTATCACCATTCTTTCAGTGTAGCTGGGTCAAAATCCTGGAACTCCCTCACTAACAGGATTGTGGTGTACCTACACCAAATGGACTACCGCAGTTCAGGAAGATGGCTCACTACTATCTTCTTGATGGAAATTCGAGATGGAGATAAATGCTGACCCAACCAGCAAAGTCCAAATCCTATGATTGACACTCAGCTCTAGCTCTCCATCTTGATTCTCCACTGTTGCTATTACACTGCTTGTGCAATATTCAGACAACTTTTCTCTCGTTAAAAATTAGGAAACTTGAAGCTTTGTTTTCAGTCATTGTCACAAGCTTCATACTTTTTTCTAACCTCCGTCACATTTTCAGACTGAACCATACTGTTTGCAACCTCAGTAATCTTATTCAGGCTGGTTCCCAACATGATGTTGCCTCCATCACAATTCCAATTTACTTCAATCTCTTCACCTCATCTCTGTCCCTGCCTCAGCCTATCTGCTATGGAAACTCTCAGCTGCAAAATTCTGCTGGATCATCAATCTAACCAGTCTAGAAACTTCAGCTCATTTAAAATTCTGTTGCTTGTATTATGTATTGCACAATCTTGCTCACTCATCATTCCTGTCATCTCTGACTTACATTGAAAGAAGGTAGATGTTTGCATTCATAGAATGCATTTAATGACTTCAGAATATTCCAAATACTTAATGGTTAACAAAGTATTTTTGGTAATCACTTTTATAATGTAGAAAGCGTGCAAACTAAATTGCACATAGCAAGATATTGCAAAGAGTGATGTAATAAATGGCATATAATCAATTTTGGGTATTCAGTTATGGATAAATATTCACCAAGACAACAGGAAAATGCTGTTACTCTTCACAAAGAGTGTTGTGTGATTTTGGTATTTGCACATGAGAGAACTGTCTGCATCTCAGTTTTACATCCCATCCAATGATCAGCATCTGTGTCTGTGGAGCAGTATTGCAGTGAAGTGTCAGATGTGCTCAATTCATTGAGTGATATTCAGCAATAATATTAGTTAATTAAAACTATACAGTGTCCAAACTCAACAGTAAAGAGTAGATTTCTGTGGAATCGAGTTGACGTCAGTCCATTTAAATGGCAGATGAGAAACAACTCCAAGATTCCTGTCATTAGTTCTGGTGCCAGCAATTTTTACTGGTGTCTGCTGGGTTTCTATCCATCCTCATTATGCATGCTTGGCTGAGAGCCCAGACCAATAAAAGCATTAGTTCAGCAGGGAATCTGTTTTGTAAAATGAAGTGAATTGCTGACTTTGCTTGTTTATCACCTTTAAGTGGTTAGGTTAAGTTGTTTTTTCCTGTGGTTTCTTTTGACAATGTTGCAATATTTATCTGACGATGAATAAGATGTGTGTAATATTTGAAGCCTTTAATATCGAAACTTTAATGCTGTCAAATTTACATTTTTTTTGCATGACAGGAACAGTTTTTTTTCAAAGAATACTTTTCATTTCTTTTTCTCACCAGTTCCACCCTTGCCATTGACATTGTATGACTCTTATATACATTGATGTCCCTTGATTTGATGATAGCTACAGTTTCTGTTGTAAATTTTCATAGTATTGAATGCTTGACTCTTCAATCCTTGGGTTCACAAAGTGGTGGGATCCAAAGTATAGGATTTGATTCCTTTCTTTCCCTCTCTGCTAACATTCTACCTCATTATTATGGGTTTTGGACTCGAAGCATCATGCAACTTAATGGACTGGTTGCCTCTATTTTGAGCAATGATAGCAAACTCCTCCCAGTCAGTAGAGTTGTGCTGCCACATTTCAAGGAAAACTTCAGTACCTTTGTGGCACCATCTTTGTCTTCTCTGGAATTCCAGCCATTTGAGAATTGACAAAGGTGGGGCAGCTGCTTTTCAGAGATATGATTGCTGTGCTGAGTCTGTCACATTTGATTTTGCAAGAATTTTGCCTGAATGCTTATAGAGCTGACTTCTGGGAAGGCACTGATATTTGTTCAATCCTCCCATTAAATGTGAAGAGTGCTGCAAAGATATTCCTGGTGGAATTTCTCTAGCTTGTGACGCTGATATACATCCAGTTGCTCTACACGAGTGTGATGACAACTAGTGTTCTGTAAACAAGGACTTTTTTTAGTTTTCAAACAGTAGCTGCTATAATGTGTAGAAGGCTGAACTGTTGCAGTTAATCTGGTGTTGGATCTCCTCATCACCGGTGATGTTATAAGATAATGGTTCCGAAGGTAGAAGTATTCAGCATATTCCAGATCTTGCCTCAAACAAATACGTGATGTGGAAGATTTGACTGACCAGATCAAAATTGATATGTGAATTTTGTTTTGGTAAAATTTAAGTACAGTCTGATTCTCTTTAATGCAGTTTTGATGAGATTGAGAATACACTTGCAAATCTGGTGCAGAGTGCATAATGACAGTGTGGTCATCCACATCCTTTGGTGGTTCGGTACAGACTTGATGAGCTGAACGGCCTCTATCTGCACAGTAGGGCATCTCTGATTCTATGATTCTAACCTGGTGATGGTCAGCACTGCTGCCTCACAGTGCTGGGGACCCAGATTCGATTCCAGCCTTGGGTGACTGTCTGTGTAGAGTTTGCACATTCTCCCGTGACTGCATGGGTTTCCTCCGGGTACTCCGGTTTCCTCCCACTGTCCAAAGATATGCAGGTTAGATGGATTGGCTATGCTAATTTGCCCCGTAGTGTCCAGTGATGTGTAGGCTAGGTGAATTAGCCAGTGTAAATGTGGGGTATAGCGATTGGGTGGGATGTAATTCAGTTGGTCAGTGCAGTTTCAATGGGCTCAATGGCCTCTTTCTATATGGTAGGGATTCTATGAGGAGGTTGGGGTAGTTGTGCAGGGCAGGAATGTGGGGGAGGGCTGCAAAGCCTAATGAGATTCCAGAGAATTCTTTCTAACTAGCCTGCTTTGGCATTTTCTGGTTCTATTCGATCTTATACATGCTGCTGCCAATAGCCACCTTTCCCAAAACAAAAACTGTATGTAATGGGGTGCTTTGAATAGAAATGGAAGTTCCTGACTTGTCCAACCTGCCTTGGTAACAAAAATACTGCTCTGAATTTCTGTGAGGTTATTATCCAGCATTATGCCAGGTTAAAAATGATGATATCAGTGTTCAGAACTAATAAAAAGACGTTTAAATGTTTTATGATTCAAGCTGAGAAATTAATGTTCATGCATAAATCAGGGTAGGCAGCATACTGCAAATCCTTTTGACTGGAATCATGTCACTGGTAATTGCCAATGTTTGGGATTTGCACAATTTGTCTTTTCCATGCCAGCTCAATACCAACTGAGCTTGCTGGCCAATGAAGTATTTCAAGAAGGTCAACAGCTGAAGCTGATTTCAATGGGTCCAGCAGCTATTTAATTACACCCAATATATCAGCACCGGGAGAAGCAGAATGGAAAAGGCACCAACATCACCAACACATAGCAATAAATTAGTAAATCACTAGCACAGTAATGAAACTCTGGACAGAATTTCTGAACAATTGCGAAGAATAAGTTAATGATTATGTCAACAATTTCCCTGAATTCTGTTGGAACAGAACGTCTCTCAACATGCCCCATTAGTTAGACTTCTTTGTGCATGTTTAGGTTTTTATAAAATGAAAGAAGTGTTTGAGCTAAGAAAGTACAGTGAGGGCAACAAAGTATTAGGACCCTTGATAAATGAGATGTTTTTAAATGTAAAATATTAACAGCTTCAAAATCTCCTAAAGCAATTCACAATCTGTTGGAGTGAAACTTCACACTTATTTAGATTAGATTACTTACAGTGTGGAAACAGGCCCTTCGGCCCAACAAGTCCACACCGCCCCCCCCGAAGCGCAACCCACCCATACCCCTGCATTTACCCCCTACCTAACACTACGGGCAATTTAGCATGGCCAATTTACCTGACCTGCACATCTTTGGACTGTGGGAGGAAACCGGAGCACCCGGAGGAAACCCATACAGACACGGGGAGAACGTGCAAACTCCACACAGTTAGTCGCCTGAGGCGGGAATTGAACCCAGGTCCCTGGCGCTGTGCGGCAGCAGTGCTAACCACTGTGTCACCGAGACACATTGTTGATTGATTGTTATTCACAATTTGCTATTAATTTCTGAACTTAACATTCTATGGTTAGTATAATGGAAATGAATACTCAAATGTTGCCACTTAATTAAAAATACAGGGAGCATAAACATTTGAGACCATTTTTGTGAAGCTGAGAATAAAGTATTTCAAATTTTCCAGAAATTTTGGGTAATAAACAGTTTATCAGACATCTCATCCTTGCTGGCCAATTTGCACATTAATAATGCCATTTTCCTCAGCAATGTCTGACTCATTGTTTATTGGTTGTAGTTCAGTAACCTAACAGGTACTTTCAATAGTTATCCAGAATCATTGAGATGAATATATTTTACATACAGTAAATAAAAATTGGAAAACTATAGACGTCTTAGCAAAATATTCAATAACAAAATTGTTTTGAGTAATCAAGATCTCACACAAAAAGGGGGTTTCCGTACAAGGTTTCAAAAGAGATCTGGATATATATTTAAAAGTGATGAATTTAGAGGGCTACAGAGATAGGGTTGGAGAATAGGACGAGCTCTTTTAGGAGCCAGTACAGACTCAGTAGATTGATTGGCCTCCTTTTATACTATGAAATTCTATGATTCTATGAAAAACTGCACTGCCAGAAGAAAGACATTGCAGGGATAACAAACACTGAAGTCAGCAGGTAGGAAGCAAGTAATTTTCTTGGCCCTACACATATCATGTCCACCAACTCAAATGCTTAAAATGAATAGAATTTTCCAGGCATTTAAACATTCAACGTCACAATTTTATGTGGTCATGCTATTAGCAGGCAAGACTACTTGCCAAGGATGCAAATTGTACATATTGCCATAGACTTATAAAAATACCCACAAGCATTTAGTTTCTGTCTTCTTTGAAAGTATGTTAAAGGAAATTGAGTCAACAAGTAGAGATGACATTGTCAGAGAAACTAGCTTGGAGGAATTTAACAGCATGAAGGAGTTGAATTAACATATACTGTTGAAATGACATGTGGAGTAGAAACCTTAGGTTAAAGGCAATATTTCATTTGACTTTAATTCAACACCCAAACACCATTTCACTCAATAATTTTTCCACAATAATTAAACATCAATGTCAAATAAGAGAAGTTCATTTACATTTGAATAAAAGGTGAAAGTTAATCACAATAATCTTGAAATTATAGGTATTTCTAGAATTAGTTTTAATTGTAAACTCTTGAAAGGAAATTTAAAACAGCAATACAAACAAGAATGTTACACCGAGCAGTGTCTGTTAGTTTTTAGATAATTAAAAGTTACATTGCCCCACAATTTACAGTACACAAGCAATGAAATTTAAATAATAATTAAGGCACAAGCTTGTGTTGCTTTGAAGTTAAATCAAGTTGCAACTTCAAGACGCTTTTTGTCTATGTTTATCGAGTGCATCAGAATCACTGCCTATCAGAGATGCCTGGTGAAGTATTGTATGGTTGGTTCAAAATCTGATCAGTGTAGCCAAGAAGCATTCGATTTGCCTTTCTGAGTAACTATTCCTTTTGAAGATTAGATTAGATTAGATTACTTTACAGTGTGGAAACAGGCCCTTCATTCAAACAAGTCCACACCGCCCCGCCGAAGCGCAAACCACCCATACCCCTACATTTACCCCTTCACCTAACCCTACAGGCAATTTAGCATGGCCAATTCACCTGACCCTCCACATCTTTGGACTGTGGGAGGAAACCGGAGCACCCGGAGGAAACCCACGCAGACACGGGGAGAACGTGCAAACTCCACACAGTCAGTCGCCTGAGATGGGAATTGAACCCGGGTCTCTGGCGCTGTGAGGCAGCAGTGCTAACCACTGTGCCACCGTGCCGCCCACAGTGTACACTGAGATTTATTTCCATAGATGGTGGCAAACATGCTGAATTCTTTGTTATGTCATCCAGACATATTTCTTAATATGGTCACATACCCTAGTTCCCAAGATTACAAGGAATTAACAGATGAGGAAGGCCATTTATCACATCGCAATTGATCTTTCCATTGGTAAATATTAATGTTTTCACCTTTGCCATTACATCTGGAAACTTCTGTGGATGTCAGCCCCAAAATTTTCTTTCACTATTGTGAACCTGTATCTTCTTATTCAAACTCCATGCTTAATTTAAAATATTATTCATAATTTATTTACTATTTACTAAGTTTTTATCCTCAGGTATCTCCTTTCTGCTAGAAAGCCCAAATTTTTTGAATATTTGTATCATACCCAAAACCCCTGCCACAAGGTACCAGCCGCATAACACTACTCTTTGGTTGCTATGTTAGACAAAGTGAGTTGTTCACTTTCACCATCAGATTTTGTCAACACTATATGCAGGATATGTAATCTATTTTGCCTTTCTATGAGCAGTACTTCATAGCTAACAACATCAAATTTCATCTACCAATGTTTCTCCCATTCATTTTTTTTAAATTAATTTGTAATTTCAGTCCTTCAGTCTGTTACTTATCCTAATTTGTACATTCTGCAAATGTGGCTAATTTCATATAGATCAGAAGTAGCACAGATGCCTGGAGTATCCTATTAAATACTCAACCCAACCTTAACTCCTGATGAAGGGCTTTTGCTGAAACTCTCCTGCTCCTCGGATGCTGCCTGACCTGCTGTGCTTTTCCAGCAAAACACTCTTGACTCTAATCTCCAGCATCTGCAGTCCTCACTTTCACCCAATCCTAACTCACGCCTGTCCCAAGCTCATATCAAGACACCTGGTAACCTCTTCTCTAACAGAAATGAAAAATCTGCATTATTGTTTGTTGTTCTGAGAATGGAGATTCAGTAGTGCAGACTGATTCACACATGCTCAGTCAACTTCAGTTTCCTTTGCAACCATTAAACAAGGAAGATTTTAAGTCACAAGCATTTCTGCTTAATAATAATGATTGATGGCTATGAATAACAGATAAAGTATCAGTAAGCTTTCTCCCATTTTAGCTAAGTGTAGCCGACATTGAGAAAGAGGCCTCACAGAGTACTATTCTGGCAATTGTACTGAAGATATGTGCTCCAGAATTTGCTGTGCCCCTGCTCAAACTGTTTCAGAACAACTACAACCCTGGCATCTACCTGACAATGTGGAAAGGTGCCCAGATATTTCCTGCATACAAAAAACAGGACAAATCCAACCCGGCCAATTACCATCCCACCAGTCTATTCTCAATCGTCTGATGGAATTTTTCATTGCTTGTGCTGTCAAGCAGCATTTGCTTAACAATAATCTACTCAGTAAGTTTTTTTAATTTCAAAAATATACTTTATTAGAGTCTTCAAGTCATAGAGATGTTCAGCACGGAAACAGACCCTTTGGTCCAACTTGTTCATGCTGACCAGATAACCTAAATTAATCTAGGCCCATTTGTCAGGACTTGGCCCATATCCCTCTAAACTTTTCCTATTCTGGCAACATCCTTGCAAATCGTTTCTGAACCATTTCAAGTTTCACAACATCCTTCCTATAGGAAAGAGAGCAGAATTGCATGCAATGTTTCAAAAGTGGCCTAACCAATGTCCTGTACAGCCACAACATAATCTCCCAACTCCAATACTCAATGCTCTGACCAATAAGAAAAGTATACCAAAAGCCTGCAACTCCACTTTCAAGGAACTATGGACCTGCACTCCAAGGTATTTTTGTTCAGCAACACCCCCCAGGACCTTACTGTTAAGTGTATAAGTCCTGCTCTGATTTGCCTTTCCAAATTGTAGCACCTCACATTTATCTAAATTAAACTTCAACTGCCACTCCTTGGCCCATTGGCCCATCTGATCAAGATCCCATGGTACTCTGAGGTAACATTCTTTGCAGTACACTGCACCTCTGATTTTGGTATCACCTGCAAACTTACTAACTATGCCTATGTTCACATCCGACTCATTTATACAAATGATGAAAAGCAATGGACCCAGCACTGATCCTTGTGGGACACCACTGGTCACAGGCCTCCACCAACCCTCCACCACCACCACCTTCTGTCTTCTATTTTGAACCAGTTCTGTATCCAAATGGCTAGTTGCACTGCATTGCATGAGATCTAACCTTGCTAACCAGTCTACCAGGAGGAACCTTGTCGGACACCTTACTGAAGTCCAGATAGATCACAGCAATTCAGGCAGCATCCGAGGACAGGCAAAATCCGAGGACAAGCAAAATCGACGTTTCGGGCAAAAGCCCTTCATCAGGAATAAAGATAGAAAGGTAGACCTCTCTCTACAAGAATCTCAGGGAGTCTCTCTCCCACTGCAACTCCCAGGTCATTTCCTCTGCCCTGAAGCTCTTCAACCATGTCCTGAAACAAATCCGCTACTACAGCCACATCTGCTTAACCTCCAGCTCAACACTGTCCCCTTGTCTTGTCCGGACTTGTCTGTCCTGCCCAGCTCCTTTTCCACCTATCCACTCCACCCTCTCCTCCCTGATCTATCACCTTCATCTCCTCCCCCACTGACCTATTTACTCTATGCTACTCTCTCCCCACCCCCACCCTCCTCTAGCTTATCTCTCCATGCTTCAGGCTCTCTGCCTTTATTCCTGATGAAGGGCTTTTGCCCGAAACGTCGATTTTGCCTGTCCTCGGATTTTGCCTGTCCTCGGATGCTGCCTGAATTGTTGTGCTCTTCCAGCACCACTAATCCAGAATCTGGTTTCCAGCATCTGCAGTCATTGTTTTTACCTCCAGATAGATCACGTCCACTGCTCTGCCCTTATCATTGCTTTTCATTATTTCTTCAAAAAACTCAATCAAGTTAGTGAGACATGATTTCCCATGCACGAAGCCTTGTTGATTATTCCTAATCAGTCCTTGCTTTCCCAAATTCATGTAAATCCTGTTCTTCAGGATTCCCTCCAACGATGTCTTTATTCATGACAAAAAATGCCTTTGTATATATACATAGTCACAAATGCAGTCATGATTTGGAGGTGCCGGTGTTGGACTGGGATGTACAAAGTTAAAAGTCACGCAACAACAGGTTATAATCCAACATGTTTACTTGGAAACACAAGCTTTAAGAGTGCTACTCCTTTATCAGGTGGTTGTGGAGTATAAGAACATAAGACACAGAATTTATAGCAAAAGTTTGCAGTGTGATGCAAGTTAAATTATATATTGAGAAAGAGCTCGATTTTTTGCTAACTTTCTCATCTTTTAGAATGACCATGTTCGTTTCAGTTCTTTCATATGTACATCCCAGAACTTGTTTTTAAAGTTAAATTCGCAAGTGAACTTTAACAATAGGTACCATGTCATCTCAGATAATGCATTGAAGGGGTGAGGTGCCCTGTGTGAGACTGTCTGTGGCCCAATGTTCAGACTGTGAGTTTAAAAGTGTATAAGTCTGTGAGAGTGTGTATGTGTGTGTGGGTGTGAGTGTGAACATATGAGAGACAGCTTGTATACAAGAGAGGGGTGTATTGTATGTGCGGTGTGCATGTGTGCATGTGGTGCAGTGGGGTCACCTGTAGTGTGATATGAACCCAATGTCCTGGGTGAGGCCATCCCAATGGGTAATGAACTTGGTTCTCAGTCTCTGCTTGGCCACTTTGCGTTGTTCCCTATCCCGAAGACTGCCTTGGAAGATGGTCACCCGAAGATCCGAGGCCGAATGTCCTGGACCACTGAAGTGTTCTCTGACTGGGAGGGAACACTCCTGGCTGGTGATTGTTGTGTGGTGTCCATTCACCCGTTCCCATAGCCTCTGCTCAGACTCACCAATTTACCATGCTTCAAGGCATCTTTGCTGCAGCGTATGAGATAGACAATGTTGGCCGAGTCACGTGAGTACCTGCCACATTCACGGTGGGAGGAATCCCCATGTGTAATGGTGGTATCCATGTCAACACTCTGACACGTCTAGCAGCATCTGACGTGACAGGGTTTTACGGTGTTATCCTGAAAGTGTTGGAAGTACTCAAGGATGCTCTCATAAGAATGGGGTATGATGCTCAACTCATCGACTGCCAGTTCCGACATGCCACAGCGAGAAACTGTAATGACCTCCTCAGGAGACAGACACGAGCTGCAACTGATAGGGTACCCTTTGTTGTCCAGTACTTCCCAGGAGCCGAAAAACTATGCCATGTTCTTCGCAGCTTGCAACACATTATCAATGAGGATGAGCACTTCACCAAGACCTTCACCATGCCTCCACTTTGCACCTTTAACCGACCACCAAACCTCAAACAGATCATTGTTCGCAGCAAACTGCCTGGCTTTCAGGACACCATACAACCCGGTCATGGCAGATGCTGCAAGACATGTCAGAGTATCGACACGTATACCACCATTACACCTGGGGACACCACCCATCATGTATGCAGCAGGTACTCATGTGACTCGGCCAACGTTGTCAACCTCATAGACTGCAGGCAAGGATGCCCTGAGGCATGGTACATTGATAAGACTGAGCAGAGGCTACAGCAATGGATGAATGGAAACCGCACAACAATCACAAGGCAGAACAGTTCCCTCCCAATCAATGAGCACTTCAGCAATCCGGGACATTCAGCCTCAAACCATTCTCCAAGGTGAACTTCAGAACAGGCAACAACACAAAGTGGCCGAGCAGAGACTGAGAGCCAAGTTCGGTACCCATGGGGATGTCCTCAATTGGGAACTTGGGTTTATGTTGCACTACATAGACACACTCACGCAGACATTCTCTCATAAACAAGCTCTCTCTCTCATACGCTTGCACATACACAACCACACCCACACACGCACCCTCTCACAGATATATATCACTTCACACTCACACACATACACATACACATACGTACACAAAATCTCACAGACATTCATACCCCCACGCAGACGCAGATTCCCACATGATGGCGCGCACGCGCGCACACACACACACACACACACACACACGATTGTGGGGTGAATTTGTACTTACAGAATTACATTTTATTTCACTCAAAAACTGCATGAATCCATGCAAGATTTTGTAAATCCCTTTTTTAGAAACAGAATCTTGGGGCATAGACAGCCTCACACAGGGCACCTCACACCTTCAATGCATTATGTGAGATGACATGGCATCTATTGTTAAAGTTCATCTGAGAATGTAACTTTAAAAAAGCTTCTAGGATGTACATATGAAAATATGAAAGAATTGAAACCAACATGGTCATTTGAAAAGATGAGAGACTTAACAAACAATCCAGGTCTTTTTCAATATAAAATTTCAGTTGCATCACACTATAAATGTTTGCTATAAATTCTATGTTTTACGATGTTATACTCCACAACCACCTGACGAAGGAGCAGTGCTCCGAAAGCTAGTGCTTCCAAGTAAATCTGTTGGACTATACCCTGATGTTGTGTGATTTTTAACAAATGCAGTTGGTTCTGTACAGTAACATATCAAGTAAACAGATGAACGTTGGAGATTGATTCTATCCAAACAAAGCAAAGACATCTCTCACACATTCAAAACTATATTTAGCACTGCTGCCTCACAGCGCCAGAGACCCGGGTTCAATTCCCGCCTCAGGCGACTGACTGTGTGGAGTTTGCACGTTCTCCCCGTGTCTTCGTGGGTTTCCTCCGGGTGCTCCGGTTTCCTCCCACAGTCCAAAGATGTGCAGGTCAGGTGAATTGGCCATGCTAAATTGCCCCTGTTTCCACACTGTAAGTAATCTAATCTAATCTAATCTATATTTACATGTATTTGAGGCACTATGAACATCTGATCACTAATCGGACAAGCATTTAACTTCAGCAAGAAAGCCTCAGTCTTTCCCCACTGCACCTTGGAGGCAGTTTTCCCAAGCTTTAGTGCGTCCCTTAGCAAGTAGTCCTGGACCTCGGAATGTGCCAGTCTGCAACACTCAGTCAAGGTTAATTCCTTGGTCTGGAAGACAGACACATTTTGGTCAGACCAAAGAGCATCTTTCCATCTGCTCAGTGACACTCAGTTTGGATTCCACCAAGGCCACTTAGCTCATGCACAAAAGAGCTGAATTCCAGAGATGAACTGAGCGTGACTACCCACAATGTCAAGGTCACATTTAACCAAGTATGACATCAAGGATCCCAGAAACACTAGAGCCAATAGGAATTGGAGGATAACTCTGCATGAGTTATAATCATAACTGACACAAATGATGATGGTCAGGGCTGGGAATTCAACAGTTGATAAACTGAACTCCTAAATGTGTACCTGTCCACCATCTACAAATCACAAGTCTGGAGTGTGATGGAATACTCCCTACTTGCCTGGATGGGTGCTGCTCCAACAACATGTAAAAAGCTTGATGCCATCCAAGACAAAGCAGCCTATTTAATTGGCACCACTACCAACGAGAAGGACAAAGATGGCAGTTGTTGGAAACACCACCACTTGCAAGTTCCCTTCCAGGCTATACACCTTTCTGACTTGGAAATATATCACCATTCCTTAAGTGTCTCTGGGCCAAATTCCTGGAACTCCCTCCTCAAAGGAATTGTGAATCTACCTACATCAAACAGACTACAGCAGTTCAAGAAGGCTGCTCACAACCACCTTCTCAAGGGTGACTGAGGATGGCTATAAATGCTGGCTCAGCAAGCAATACCACATTCTAGAAATAAATATCTGCCCCCTCACTCTGATTTGGATTCCTCCTGCAATCTGCAGTTGAATAGAAGATACGCCGAGAGATCCTGGGTCCAACCATGAGGTTGAATCAGAAAGAATGAATGCATTCTCACTGTAGCCAATATAAAACATTTTCCATGCCATTAACTATGATAACCACATGATGAAATTTGACTGCATGTGTAGAAAGTCAGGGAGTTGAAATCCTAATGAGTATGTTATACTCCAAACGGAGATTTCATCCTGCTGCTCAGTATTTTCAAATCCTGGAACACTAACAATCTGACATGATCTGTTTTTAGTTTTTAAGCCGCAAGTTCATCTTTGAAATGATCTATTTCCTGGCATTCTTCTGTGGTTCTGCTGGGCAAATCTTCCACCAATGGACTTCTTTTGTGGTGCTAACTATACCCTCTTTCTTCCTGCACTTTCCCTATAATATTCTCTGTGTGCCCTTGTAACGATGTGTATTCTGCAGTGATCTTTCCCGAACTATGGCAGACCTTTTGTTTTAGCTAACCAAATGCCTGTTGTAGGTTTTTCCAGAGCTGTATCAGTACTGCACTGGGTATCCGTATCTGCAGTTTGGTGACTGGATGGGCTCTGTTGTCATTTACTAACTGATCCCTGTTGCTGCTGGGTTTCTCTTGAGGCTTTTTGCCTTCTTCTGCAATCTGATTGCTGGAGTGGCCCTATCATTAATACAGGAGAGAGGAAGCGGGGTGACTTTACACAGACCCTGCTCACTGTGATGGAGGAGAGAGGGAGCGGGGTGACTGTACACAGACCCTGCTGCTGAACTTCTCTTCAGTCACTCACTTGTTTTTTGTCACCTCTTCTCTGGGTCTGGTCACCACTTGCTACACTGTGGGAAGATCAGGTCTAGGTTGTGGATAGAACATAGCCGATACATATCAGTGAACAACAAAAACCTTTAGTATTTAACATGACATATAGGAGATGAGCAGTGAGGATATTATTATCTCTTAGTCTATATCCCTTGGAGTCAACAGATCAGAGATGTAGAGTAGAATAAAAGTAGACCATTCAGCCAAGAATTCCATGAAGAGCTTTTGCCCAAAATGTCAATTTTCCTGCTCCTTGGATACCATCAATGAGATCATGCCTGGTCTGATACCCTCAACTCCACTTTACTGCATTTTACAAAAACACTTGATTCCCTTACTGATTAAAAATCTGTCTGTCTAACTCAGCCTTGAGTATATATAATGATGCAGCTCCACAACCCTGTATAAAGACTTACACAGATTAATTATACTCTGAGAGGAGAAATTCCTCCTCATCTCTATCTTAAGTAAGTGACTCCTTATTCTGAGATTATACCTTCCGGTCCAAGGCTTTCCATTTCAACCCTCTCAATTTCCCAAAGAATTTCTGTATGTTTTCCTCGCATTCTCAATCCAAAGATACATTTCCTCACGCAGTCCTTCCATTCCCAGGTTCAACTGAGTGAACCTTCTCTGGGTTGCTTGCAATGGCAGTTAAGGGTTGAAATCTGCTTACAGCATTCCAGCTGTAATCTGACTAGCATCTTGACTGGATTTAAAAGAATTATTTTTATACCCTATTCTTTTTGAAATGTAGGCCAGCATTCTCCCTTATTACTTGCTGAACTTGTATGCTAGTTTTTTTTTAGTAATTTATGAATGACAATACCCATATACCCCAATACCATATTGCAGTTTCCTGCAATCTTTCTTTATTTAAATAATATTGAGCAGTTTCATTATTTGCAGTATGGAAGCACTGAAATATGTTAGGGACATCACCACCATGTTTCAAAAGAGCACTGAGAAGTATAGTTCAGTTTTATTTTACTCCTTTTACTAACATGCATGGATGATCCAACAATCCACCTTCCTCTCCGACCTATCACCTTTACCCCCACCTCCATCCACCTATTGCACTCTCAGCTACCTTCCCTCCAGCCTCACACCCCTCCCATTTATCTCTCCACCCCCGAGGCTCCCAGCCTCATTCCTGATGAAGGGCTTTTGCCCAAAACATCGATTTTCCTGCTCCTCGGATGCTGCCTGACCTGCTGTGCTTTTCCAGCACCACTCTAATCTTGACTCTAATATCCAGCATCTGCAGTACCCATTTTCACCCAATTCAACAATTCAGATAAATAAGTGTTTTCTTTAAATAACTGCAAGTGGATGTATATCAGAAATGTATCTTCATGACTTTAACAACTGAAAGGGATTATGACTCAAACAGCTTAATTCACTAATGTTTAAGGGCTAACTCTGTGCTCCAATTGATAGTAAATACATGTTTTAGAGTCATAGAGATGTACAGCACGCAAACAGATCCTTCGGTCTACTCGTCCATGTCATCCAGATATCCTAAACCAATCTAGTCCCATTTGCCAGCACTTGACCCATATCCCTCTGAACCATTCCAATTCATGTACCCATGCAGATGCCTTTTAAATGCTGTAATTGTACAACCTCCACCGCTTCCTCTGGCAGCTCATTCCAAAAATGCACCACCCTCTGTGAGAAAAGGTTGCCCCTTAGGTCCCTCTTATATCTTTCCCCTCTCACCCTAAACCTATGCCCTCTGGTTCTGTACACCCCCATTCCAAGAAAAAGATCTTGTCTATTTATCCTATCCATGCCACTCATGATTTTATATACCTCGATAAGGTCATCCCTCAGCCTCTGATGCTCCAGGGAAACAGCTCCAGCCTATTCAACCTTTCCCTATAGCTCTAATCCTCCAACGCTGGCAACATCATTGCAAATCTTTTCGGAACCCTTTCAAGTTTCACAACATCTTTCCTATAGGAAGAACACCAGAATTGCATGCAATATTCCAAAAGTGGCCTAAATAACCTCCTGTACAGCTGCAGCATGACCACCCAACTTCTATATTCAATGCTCTGACCAATAAAGGAAAGCATACCAACCACCTCCTTCACTATCCTTTCTACCTGCAACTTTATTTTCAAGGAGCTATGAACCTGCACTCCAAGGTCTTTGTTCAGCAACATTCCCCAGGGAATGTTACCAATACTGTTACCAATAAGGGTATAAGCCCTGCTCTGATTTGCTTTACCAAAATGCAGCACTTTGCATTTATCTAAATTAAACTCCATCTGCCACTCCTCCACCCATTGGCCCATCTGATCAAGATCCCATTGCACTCTGAGATGACCATCTTTGCTGTCCACTACATCTCCAATTTTGATGTAATCTGCAAACTTGCTGACTACACCTCCTATGTTCACATCCAAATCATGTATATAAATGACGAAAAGCAGTAGACACAGCACCGATGCTTGTGGTACACTACTGGTCACAGGCTTCCATTCCGAAAAGCAACCCTCCACCACCACCCTGTCTTCTACTTTTGAGCCAGATCTGTATCCAAATGGCTAGTTCTCCCTGCATTCCATGAGCTTTAACCTTGCTAACCAGTCTCCCATGAGCACATCCACTGCTCTGCCCTTATCAATCCTCTTTGTTACTTCTTCAAAAAACTCAATCAAGTTTGTGAAACATGATTTCCCATGCACAAAGCCATGTTGACTATTCATAATCAGTCCTTGCCTTTCCAAATACATGTACATCCTGTCCCTCAGGATTTCCTCCAACAACTTGCCCACCACCGATGTCAGGCTCACTGATCTATAGTCCCCTGGCTTTTCGTTACCACCTTTCTTAAATAGTGGCACCACGTTAGCCAACCTCCAGTCTTCCGACACCTCACCTGTGACTATCGATGATACAAATATCTCAGCAAGAGGCCCAGCAATCACTTCCCTAGCTTGCCACAGAGTTCTAAGGTACACCAGATCAGGTCCTGGGGATTTATCCTCTTTTATGCGTTTCAAGACATCCAGCACCTCCTCCTTTGTAATATGGACATTTTTCCAGATGTCACAGTCTATTTCCCCACAATCTATATCATCCATGTTCTTCTTCACATTAAACGCTGATGCAAAATACTCGTTTAGAATCTTCACATCTCCTGCGGCTCCACACATAGGCTGCCTTGCTGATCTTTGGGGGGCTTGAGTGTGGTACTGAAAAAGCACAGCAGGTCAGGCAGCATCCGAGGAGCAGGAAAATCGACGTTTCGGGCAAATTTCTGATGATGGGCTTTTGCCCGAAACATCAATTTTCCTGCTCCTCGGATGCTACTTAACCTGCTGTGCTTTTCCAGCACCACACTCTCGACTCTAATCTCTAGTATCTGCATTCCTCACTTTCGCCTAGCTGATCTTTGAGGGGCCCTATTCTCTCCATAGTTACCCTTTGTCCTTAATGTAGGTACAAACTCCCTTTGGATTCTCCATAACCCTATTTGCCAAAGCTATCTCATGTCCCCTTTTTGCCCTCCTGACTTTCCTCTTAAGTATACTCCTACAGTATTCATCCTCTTTTATTATCACTGCTTTTTAGAGGGGTTTAAACTTTGCCATAGAGGAAAAGCTCAATATGAAAGTTAAAGGAGAAAGGAAATCCAATACTGCAGGGTAGTGGTGAATGTTAAGATAACCAATGGCAACAGAAAGGGGTAGAGCATACAGATATAAGAGTGCACAAGCAAATATGGTCAGAGTTGGAAAAATGGGAAAAAGACAGAATTAAAGGCTCTTTATCTGAATGCACCCGACAATTATAATATGATGGATGAACTGATAGCACCCGACAATTATAACATGATGGATGAACTGATAGCACTAATAGAAATAATTGGGTGTGACATGATAGCTAGTACAGAGACATGGGCCTGCATTTTCAAGTTACTACTGTGGTCACATGACCACGGGCCCAAAATTGGGCATTCCAAATTCACCCACAGCCGAAGAAATCAGGCCTGACAGAAAATTTGGTAAACTAAATTAAACAGCTATCAGCAGTTATCAGCTCGTGAGAATAGTGGAAACTAAAGTCAAAGAAGTTATAAAGGATCGGGGAAGCCAGTTACAACCAGCCCCAGGGTTATGTATTGGACAAGTAACAATCAGACTTTCTGGCATCTTGACTTTCAGCCAGTGCCTGAGGATGTGCACTTTACACCTTCTTGGCATGGCAACAGTGAAGGATGCTGACTTGACCCCATTAGATGCTCCACTCATGACCCCATTGACCAAAGACCACAGAACTTTCTGGAATGTCCGGGATAAGGTGGTTAAAAATATACACTTGGTAGCCACCTCGACACTGAAGACTCACAGGATAGACTCGCAGCAAGATTTGTGATAAATGACCGTGCAGCAACCCAAGAAGATCCAGAAGATCTGCCCTGCCCTGTGAGATTTACCTTCATGGAAGAGACAGCCCTACATTAGAGAGGAAGGGGATTCCAACAGGCCAGCTCAAATGCATGGATCGCCACAGGTAATCCCTTTTCTCAGCTCAATAGAGAGTAAATATGGGCAATTGGGAAATGCTGACATGATGTTTTTAGTTAGGAATGTCTTGTAAATAAAATTGAGTTCAACCACAAAACAAATTCTGAGTCTCTTTGTCCACATCACCAACAAGAATACTTGGATAAAGATCACTAGATCACATAAAAAGTTTTTTTTATTATTAAAGAAAATTACTATTGATGACTTTATAATTTATTCAAAATCTTAAAAGTTATTTTCAAACAATTCAGATTATACAAATTTTTGAATAAAATATTAGATTTTCCTTTATGTACAACCTTCAGTTCAAAGGTTGTTAGACACCCAGGAAGCTTACATCTGAGAAGCAGAGGCATAGCACTGTCTTATGTTTGGTCCAAGGTTGCAGACCAGAATTGCCCTGCTAACAGGACATGTGGATTCTAGAATCATTCTTTTAATTTCCTTTGGGCTATTTATTGCGGTTAATGTACCTGTGGCTCTTTAATGCAGTTAGCAGCCTATTTAAACCAAACAAGCTCAAATGGTATAGTTAGGAATTTAACCAGAGTGTTTTGCAAATTGTACAAAAGAAATCAGATCCATTTGTGAGATGTGTAGGATATACAATGAAAAACTGATGTCTTTAAGTAGATTTGGACACAGGTAAAAAAATCTACGTAAAGCATTGACTGCCTTTTATAACTTCCATTTGAATGCAATATTTGATCTTTCTGTGATAAAATCTTTTCAATACATGACTACCCACCCAACTCTTAGACTGCTGGCTTGTATAATATTTTGGTAAGCCATTCCTATCAATTTTCTGTCCCTCACTCCTACCCAAAGCAGTCTCTAGAACCCCCACCAACTTTCAGTTGCTTTTCAACCTTTATGATTCTTCACTGATTACTATGGCTTTCTTTCTCTGTGCCAAATCTCTACTCCTTTCCTCATATTAACACTTCTGATTTATTCTTCTTGTCACTTCCTTGAACTTCTTTACTCCTTGAATGCTTCATTATTCATGCTATTTCACACACCATCTTCTTCATATCCTCCCTGTCTTACTACATTACAAAACCTAAACTGTTCACTTCACAGGTCACTTTCCCTTTCTCTTTTCCAAATGTCGCACCTGATGATTTTTCAACCTTGAAATTATGTGTTCCGCCTCTGAATCTAAACATATGTGTCAGGAATACTCAATGCACTTTATCACCATAAGATTGAAAATGCAAATTCTGTGTTTTGAGGAAAAAGTTACCACAAGTTCTTTTGGAAAGACTAGTTCACAAGTGATATGAATTTAAAATTAACCTTAACTATGTGACATATTCTGTCAACACAGTTCACTCCGCAAAACATGAGAGAATTAGAACAGGAAGTAGAATCCAAATTAATGCATTAAAAAATGAATAGAGAAATGAGAAGTTTTAACAGGCTGGAGTACTGTGCATGTGTTTGTGTACATGTGTGGGTATATTGGGGAGGGGAGGACGTGGTGTTCTGGCATCTGAGAAACCTGGAATTTTAAGTTTTCCGACATGATGTATTATGAATTGACTTCTCAGTCTTCAACTTTCACCATTGTCAGTTTCCCATGTGAATGTCAGCCTGACCGACAGGTTTAGCTTCCATTCAGATATGGGCACCCTGAAAAGAGAGTACCTGAAAAAGTAGACCAATCCTTGAAAGTCAGGAAATGGTCAGGATAGAGGTGTATACAATTCCAAGAGAATATCTGATCATTAAGATAGGCAAGTAGATTAGCCCCGCCAATCCATAACCTTGGAGACAGGCAGAGGAATATGTCAGGGTGTGATTGTAGTAGGAATGGGCTGGAAGGCCAGTGAGAAGAGGAAATTGGTGCTTCAGATGTTAGGAACATATTTCACCCACAGAGGACATGCTCCGCCCAGAGGATATACACCTACTCCTCCTGGGGCACAAGATATAGTATGGAAGCACTTCTATCCTTCTCCCTCACCATACACCCAGGGCTCCTATTGACAATGGTTCAACATGCAAAGTTTCCAATTTCACTAATATATTTTAAATGCCAAACTTCTTCCTTGGACTCAGTTGTCCCACCCAAACCCAGAGTCAGAAGGTTTGCTACACATTTCCTTTCTTTACCTAATTAACCTGCACTTGATCTGTTACATTCACCCATGTTATAATTGTCCCCATGTGGGATTCCTTCTTGCTGTTTTCTCATTCTTTCCCCATATCCCCATCGTCCTGTTCCTTCTTTTTTATTCTTCCCATTCGCCCATATTGCAGGTTTTGTAGAGAATGATCATTGTTGCACCAGTTAATTCACAAGAACTATAACATTTACGTTTTGATTGCAACATAACTCAGATTATATTGTCTTCATTTAGAAATCACATTAATATTTACAAATCCTGCTTCCCAAAGACACTATCATGACAGCCTTCATCTCATCCTACATCAGGGAGGTTGCAGTAAAAGGTCTCAAGTATTGGTTTACACACAGGAAGTTGTTGATAACATTAGTCCTGACACTCTCCATTACTGTATTTTAAAAACATAAGATATGAATGAATCACTGATAACAGTTCATTGGAGCTAAGTGAACAACCTACAATGAGGCATGAGTAAGACAGACCACATTGTGTAAAATACAATAACACAATGTAGTGTGCTGTGATATGATTTAATAATATCTATGCTGTAAACTGGGAATGTAATTTGGGAAAATAGAGCATACTGTAGCAAGCTGTTATGATGCTGGAATAAGGTAATATGTGATAGAAGCTTCGAACCATGACATTGTAACTGAGGTGAAAATGATACCACGTACCTGTTTTGGGTCATCAAATTATTATATATGCTTACCTTTTGTAAATTCAGAAAAATTATTTCAATAAAGTAAAAAAAGACTATGTTAGTTAAAAAGATCAAGTGTAACACAATGCTGGATAAAGTTTCACCATGCTGTGAATCATAATAACATTTTACCTAAGAGGGAATCCTGGCAGAATAAGAAAGCCATCAACCAACGAAAGGCAGCCAAACATTCCTGTTAATTGAGACACAGAATAGAAATGGTGTGCTCTTACCATGTCAGGGCTAGATTGGTTTATTTGAACTTGTGTAAGTGCATTATAGTAGCCTTTACTGTCACTAGATTTGAATGGGGATATTCAAATCTGCATAGAGCACCACAACTGGGTCAGATATTAGAAAGCGGCCATTAAGGATGAGATGTTGGTTTCAATCTAAACTTGTGGAATAAAGAGTTAACTGTACCTTTGGACTAATAATGAGCTTTGTCACAATGACATCAGATCACATTAAAACTGGACCTGAATGTGAATGATTCTGAGTATGCCTTTTCTTACCATCTCCTCCATGGAGTATAAGTGACCACATTTTCTTCTCATTTTGGACTAAAAACTGGAAAATAGAAGTTGGATACTATTATGTCACCAAAATTACCAGGAGTATATTTAGCAACTTTTATGTTAAATGGAATTGTATGGTGTAAACTTCAGCTGCACAAAACGATGCTACTTTCCAGCGTAATGAGGTGGATATTTTATGACAGACTGGTACGAGAAGCTTTGAATTAAGGACAAACCAACTCACTGCAGCTGTTTGGATTGCACCCAGAAACATCCAGAAGCCTGAAAACAAAAATCACTTCTCTCTGCTCCGGTTTCCTCCCAAAGTCTAAAGATATGCAGGTTGGGTGAATTGGCCATGCTAAATTGCCCGTAGTGTTAGGTGAAGAGGTGAATGTAGTGGAATGGATCTGGGTGGGTTGCTCTTCGGAGGGTCGGTGTGGACTTGTTGGACCGAAGGGCCTGTTTCCACACTGTAAGTAATCTAATCTCTCTTCTGTTTGATCGTGAAAGTGACAATATACCTAAACAGTCTGGACAGGAGTACCAATACTAGAAGAGACTCGAATCTACCCAACCACCTTTGGATTACATTGTGTCACCAAAAAATCAAAAGTAAGTGAAAAATAACATATTCCACCCATGTGGTCTGCTCCTTGACCTACAGAATTTGGTTTTCCTTATTTATGTTTTTCCACATGTAACATTTGTGTCAAACTATCTGACTTTGTCTGTCTTATTTGTGAATGAATTTATGCTTGTTTGGGGTTTTAAAGGAATTTGGTTTAAGCCACTATACTAAATTAATAATCCATTTTGCCATTTGTTGAAGAATAGGTTTGTTTATAATAAAGAATAACTTTCCGCTAAATGACAAAGCTAAATTACTTTTGTCATGAAAAACAGTCATGCCAATCTTGGTGGTTTAGTTGGATAGTTGCACATTTGTGACAGCTTGTGAAATAATGGCTTGATTATCAGTGTACTCTCCCAATTGAATTGTAATAATAGTTTAACATAATGAATTGTTGACGACCTGATAGGAACAATCCAGACCTGATCATACTACAAGTTAAAACTGATAAGATGGAAATGTTCTTTATCTAATGGTTTAAAATTTCTTATCTCTGCATGTGAAATGCAGAGAATTCTGAGGAAAATTGTTATGATCTCTTTTTAATATAAAACAGGGACAAAGAGTCTTAATTTCTTGGGGCTATGTCCCACAGCCAAATAACTTTATTTCTAATATCTGTAGGATCAAGCAAAACTCCCCATCATCTAAAGTATGGGACAGGACCCTGGACCTTTCCAATATCTAAAATACCGGGCAAAACCCTGGACGACAGCTGAATTGAGGCTGCAGCAAATACACAACACAACCCTGCCTGGGACTATTGTTCATAGACAAAAGAATTGCAGATGCTGGAATCCAAAGTAGACAGCAGAAGGTTGGAAGAACACAAGTCAGGCAGCATCAGGAAGTGTAGAAGTCAAGGATGTAGGTGTAACCCTTCCTGAGGACTATTGTTCAGCCTGGAATCCCAATTTACACCTCCACTCCAAAAGAACAATTAACCAAAACCAACAGACCCTAGTTAAAAATCAAACAGCACCAGGTTATAGTCCAACAGATTTATTTGGAAGCATGAGTTGGACTATAACCTGATGTTGTGTGATTTTTAACTTAGTCCACCCTAGTTCTTCACCAGTACTTCCAATCAACAGACCCTAGCCTGAGACAGCTTTTACACCCTGAGACAGCTTTATACCTCAGGCTATTCAGTGCAGACAATATTGAGCCTACAGAGACATTTGACAGTCAACCTCAATTAAAACCCATTAACACATACTCTAACCATAGAAAACCAATTAACTTCAGAAGAGAACATCAAAATAAAACTACCAGCTCCAATCTCACATGACCAGAAAGCCTTTTTCAACAATTTAAATGAACAACTTCCCCACAGACTCACACCCCCAAAAAGCACTTTCCAAAGCAAGACCAAAGAGAAGCTGAATTGAGAGGCCAAACCAAGAGCATTATCGGAACGAAAGACACCTGAGGAGGGGAAGCCAACTAAGCGCTATCTGAACTTCTAGACACGGGCCTGTTCTGAACCAAGAGAACCAATGGCAAGAACCTCGCCAACCAGGTGCACTTCAAGACCGTGTTTTGAGTGATGAGCATAAACTCCCAAGACCCCAAAATTCCCACTTAGCTAGCAGGGAGGGGAAGGCAGGTGGTGACAGTGCATTGAGACCTCAGGATAGGAATTCTAATTAAAGACTCTGTAATTAAAACTGTTATTTTTTGTGTGGGTCAGTAAGATAATATTCTAATACTTTCAATCAAGTAAATAGTGTAATTTACAGCATTACTGTTCTCTGTATAATTAGTTGTGTCAATTTCCTTGTTTATTGCATTTACCTATTTCTTTGTATTATATTCACCTTTATTATTTTAAATAACTGCAGAGATTCTTTTGCCTGAAACATCTGTTTATTGCCTTTTTTTATTTCACATTTTTTAAATAAGTCCAGTGTGCAGAACTAGGGATTTGGGGGTGATTCGAGCCACTGAAAAATCAGTAAATAACTGATTGCAAACCAGAATCCTACATGCCATATGTGGTCAATTAATGTTTTGGCATTCTGGGTGGCTATCTTAAATAAGCATTAGACACCTTACACTAATTACACTAATACCTTTTTTCATAGCCTCATCCAAAATTCAGCTTACGCTAGGCAAGGTCCATTCAGTTTTTCAAATTCCTTTGTAACCTATCAGGACCATTAGTTTCCACCAGAATTTTGGTTTCTAACTTATCTGAATGCATGGTGATGGTACTCAAAACATTTGTCTAGGGCCCACACAAGTCCTGCAAAGACACAGTTCCTGACCTACAGTTATTCATTGTTGTTTCTGTCCCCTTCCAGTCCACATGACACAACCATCCCATCAAAAAACTGATAGGCTGTGAATAATCCAGTGCTATCAAACTTAGTAGATTGTGGGAGAGTCCAAAACTTTATGCAGGCAATGCAAGAGTTACCAATAAATGTGATACGGAGTATTGGAAAAACATCCTTATTCTGGAAGGTGATAAATTTGCACTTGATGCCTGAATTGTTCTTTTTCTCTTCAGGTATATGCTGTCATAGGGCATTGTCAACAATGGACGTCTTTTGGATTGATCCGTGATTATGCTTCGTAAAGTACTAGAGTGCTTTGTTACTGCTTTCTGAAGAATGGATGATCATCCAGGAAATGTCATCAACCACCAAGCATACTGGAAGGATTTACAGGTTGACTATTAATTTTTTTTAGCCATATTACAAATGCACTTTTGTGGACATCAAGTTTGAAGTGAGATTTGAACTCAATACTTCTGCCTTAAAGATAGGAATGCTAACCACTGTACCACAACACCGTTTATGCCTGACTTCAACACTTGATTAAGAATGCCTCTGATTGAGATGTGTTGTAAGACCATTAGTATGTTTTTGTCTGCATTAAAAATACCAAGCAGAAAATATTTAAAACATTACATTATCTTCAGGATCAGTAGACTTATTATCCTAATGGTGGTTAGTTACCTTATGGAAATGTGAACTTATTTTCTTAATTGATAATATATGTAGCACATAAACTTACCAGAATCACTGTGGCAAATCTTTAAAAAAAGTGAGGATAAATAGAAAATTTCTTTATTTTTCATTCAAAATGTTTACCAATCCTTGAAGGCAACGAGTGATAACTTACATACCAGTTAAAGAAATGATTAATCATTTAGTGCAACTTATAGAAATTTAGATAGCATTGTTAAGCCATAGTGGGACTGATGAATTAAAATATACCGAAGGCTTCCGGATTCCAGAATTTATGCCAATAACTAGAGAGCTAGAGTCTCTTCATTTTGTAAGCAACATTTACAGATGAAGTGTTGGATGTTTTTACAGCCACAACAATACAATAATGCTCCTGTCCCTGAAGGCTTCACATGAGCCAAACAAATGTCTTTTCCAATGAGATTCAACAGTCCGGAAAATTGCATGGCTGTGAGCCTATTTTGCCCCTAAGCTGTGAGATGATAAACAATGTTACAATGCATTATTATTGTATAAGATTTCTGTAGTGTGGAATCAAAGGTCAAAAGTACTTGTGCTAAGCCTATTTTCTCACGTTATGGTTTCAGTAGTTTTCATTTTCAGTTCAAAGCATTGTTACAACTAGATTCAACATTTATTCTGTTATTTCAATAGGTTTCAGATATTTTATTTTTGACCTTTTTGTTCAAAGTTAATAATATGAGATAGGTAACAATAGACACAGCATTAACTAAACTTTATTCAAAAAGAGAGAAAAAAATTGCAGATAGAATTGCTTATCCTCTTGTATAGTTTGTTAATATTTGTATCTGTGATTGTTAATAAGTGTAAGAGTATGCTTTCCCACTTGCTTTGAAAAGGGAACTGGTCTTGTTCCGATGGAAAAAGAGGTTGCATCACGCAGAACGGAAGTGACTTTTGATGGTCCACATGATTCTCTGAAATAGTATCGTGTGCCTGATTGGATTAAATAATAACATTTAGTCTTTTATAACCCTTTCCAGATAATAATCTGGCTGGAGTAGGAGTTAGAAGAAGTGGGGTGGGTAGGGAGGGAAAAGTGTCAGGTCATGATGTTCCAGTCAGTGTGGGTCAGGCTTAATGGGAAAGTTGATCACTTCTTAATCATCATTATCATTTGTTTTATATACCTAGCTTAGTGGTGAATTCAAATGATTTGGAAAAATATTTGGGCAAGATTTCATATAGTGGCTCTGGATTGATTCTTATACGGCTTGGCGAAGTCTGAGCTATGTCAAGTTTTGAAGACTTTGTCAGTACATGGCCTAGTGATTTCTCTCACTGTACCCTATCAAACACATCTTATTAATTACCTACCACATTTCTATGGTGTCCCTCACCTTCAATTTCTGTGTCATCTTCTCATACACTGTTTCCAGAACAACTCACCATATAGCAATGTCCCAGAATCCACAAAATATCTTGTGCCAACTGTAGCTTGAAAAAGCTGCTTTGTACCAGGCAAGCATTGACAATCCAAATCTGGCTGCATGGTTGTTGGCATTTACCCTGAACACAGCAGACTTAGAGAAATTGGCTCTCCATTTTATCCTGGAGTTTCTACGGGACAGGGTGATGCCAACTCAGGACTTCCTCTTCCTCAAGGACTATCTGTGGAAGCCACATGACCAAACTACACCAGTCTTGTCTGAGGTTGCCACCCAGGTTAGAACATTCTCAGCTGACTGGAAGAATGCACAACTCTGCAGAAAGAAGGTCAACGTCCTTCTCTCTTCCACCAGGCTACATTTCACTACCTTCTGTCTGATACCTTACACTCGCTCTGGTTTCCTTGTTGAGTTTTCTTGATGTCAAATATATTTGATAAGTTCAGTAAGATGGGACTATGAATATTTATGAGCCGAGCTGGGATGCTAACAAAATGTTTAACAACCAACAATGACTATCAATTGGCAACTCATCACTGCCCACGAGGAACCTCACCACACCACTTGTGAAAAAGACTAAAGATGGCATGAGTTGTTCGATCATTGAGGTGAGCGTCTTTACACTTGTCACACAATTCTGCCACAGATCTAACAATAGCAAAGTCACTGAGACCCCAATAAGGTTACTGTCTTGTTTCTATTTCTTATTACTGGGAGCTACAGGTGATATTGGTTGGAATTTGTTTTGAAATTGGTGATTTGTGGTTTCATTCCTGATAGCAAGTGTAATCAGTGTCAAGAATTGGGAAAAGCACAGCAGGTCAGGCAGCATCTGAGGAGCAGGAGAATTGGTGATTCAGGCAAAAGCCCTTCATCAGGAAAGAGGTTGGGAGCCTCGGGGGTGGAGAGATAAATGGGAAGGGGGTGAGGCTGGAGGGAAGGTAGCTGAGAATGCAATAGGTGGATGGAGGTAATGGTGATAGATCAGAGAGGAAGGTGGATTGTTAGATCATCCATGCATGTTAGTAAAAGGAGTAAAATAAAACTGAACAATACTTCTCAGTGCTGTTTTGAAACATGGTGGTGATGTCACTAACATATTTCAGTGCTTCCATACTGCAAATAATGAAACTACTCAATAATATTTAAGTAAAGATTGCAATATATATGGGGATCGTCACACATAATTTACCAAAAATTCAGCAGTTCAGCAATTAATAAGGGAGAATGCTGGCCTATATTTCAAAAAGAATGGGCTACAGTTGGCGATGAAGGAGGCCCAGGACCTGCATGTCTTTGGTGGAGTGGGAGGGGGAGTTGAAGAGCTCAACCATGGGGTGGTGGGGCTGTTTGATGCGGGTGTCCCAGAGATGTTCTCTGACATGATCTGCAAGTTGGCATCCTGTCTCCCCGATAAAGAGGAGACCACATTGGGTGCAGTGGATACAGTAGATGACATTTGTGGAGATACAGGCAAATTTCTGTCGGATATGGAAGGATCCTTTGGAATCTTGACCGGAGGTATGGGGATTAGTGTGGACACATGTTTTGTATTTCTTGCGGTGGCAGGGGAAGGTGCCGAGAATGGGTTTGGGTTGATGGAGGGCGTGGATCTGACAAGGGAGTTGCAGAGGGAATAGTCTCTCCAAAACGCCGGTAGGAGTGGGGAGGGAAATATATCACTAGTGATGGGGTCTGTTTGTAGGTTTCAGAAGTGGTGGAGGATGATGCAATGTATACAGAGGTTGGTGAGATGGAAGGTGAGCACCAGGGAGGTTCTGTCCTTGTTGTGTTGGGAAGGGTTCAAGGGCGGAGGTGCGGCAAGTGGCGGAGATGCGCCAGACAGCATCGCCGACCACATGGGAAGGGAAATTGTGGTTTTTGGAGAAGGAGGCCATCTGGGATTTTCTATGGTGGATTTGGTCATCCTGGGAACAGATTCTGTAATCAGCATATCTCATCACGTTTGACTTCTGTGTCAATCTGGAAGATGTAGTTTCCAACCTTGCTGATGACATAAAGACAGCTTGTAAAGTAAGTTGTGATAAAGGAGATACAGAGACTGCAAAAAAAAAGATAGATCTGGTAAATGGAATATCATATGGGAAAATGTGGAATTGGCCATTTTGACAAGAAGAATAAAAAGGAAGCATATTGTCCAGTTGGAGAGGCATTGTAGAGCCCCAAGATGGCATGGACATTCTAGTGCATAAAATCGCAAAAGGTTATTACATAGGGTCAGTAATCCCTGAACGTAGCGGGACACGTAAATAAGGTAGTTAAAAAGGCATATGGGATACTTCTCTTTATTAATCAGGGCATAAAATTTTGGGCGGCACGGTGGCACAGTGGTTAGCACTGCTGCCTCGCAGCGCCAGAGACCCGGGTTCAATTCCCGACTCAGGCGACTGACTGTGTGGAGTTTGCACGTTCTCCCCGTGTCTGCGTGGGTTTCCTCCGGGTGCTCCGGTTTCCTCCCACAGTCCAAAGATGTGCAGGGTCAGGTGAATTGGCCATGCTAAATTGCCCGTAGTGTTAGGTAATGGGTAAATGTAGGGGTATGGGTGAGTTTCGCTTCGGCGGGTCGGTGTGGACTTGTTGGGCCGAAGGGCCTGTTTCCACAGTGTAATCTAATCTAATCTAAAAATATAAGACCAAGGCAGTTCTGCTGGAACTTTATAAAGGTTGGTTGGATTGCAATTGGAGTACTGCATGCAGTTCTGGTCACCATATTATGGGAAAGATGTGAATAAAATCACAATGATGTCGAGAAGATTTACCATGGTGCTCAAGAGTCTAAGCAGTGAATTGAAAAGATTGAATAGGCTGAGGTTGTTTCTCTTGGAGCAGGAAAGGTTGGAGGTGGACCTGTTGGAAAGGTATAAGATTATGAACGGGCATATTTCAGGTGAATGAGTAAGCACTTTTATCCACCAGTAGAGGAGTCAATAAGCAGAGGGTATGAAGTTAAGTTAAAATGTGGAGTCTAAGAGAAAAATTGAGAACTTTTTCATCCAAATGGTGGTGAGAGTCTAAAACTCACTGTCTGAAAAGGTGGTTGAGCCAGAAATGCATATAGTATTTAAACAGTATTTATTTGCTTGCATTGTCATAGCTTGTTCAGCCATGATCATATTGAATAGTGGAACAGCCTCAAATGTTCAAATGCCTCTCCCCTATTAGAATATTCTATGTTTCTACATCAGACTTCACTAAATTCTGATGCTGTATCCCTCCATCTCTTGTGAGTGGAATGATGCCAATAACCATTTGCCATTAACCAATTGACAAGGATAGATTTTTCATGTTGGCTACATCCTTTTAATACCTAAAAGTGGGATCACATGGGAAATAGCACATTGCTGGTTGTCTATGTATACTAATATTTGTGTAGATTAATTTTAATGATCTAAAGTCCTTTCCCAAACAGATGGGAGACTAGTGAATGAATGCAATTCAATTTAGATAATATGGCAGGGAAAATCGGGAAGTGACCACTTTGAACATTCTCTCATGGAATTTTAGCAATTTTACTTTTTTTAGATTAGATTAGATTACTTACAGTGTGGAAACAGGCCCTTCAGCCCAACAAGTCCACATCGACTCGCCGAAGCGCAACCCACCCAGACCCCTTCCCCTACACTACTGGCAATTTCGCTCGGCCAATTCACCTAACCTGCACATTTTTGGATTGTATGAGGAAACTGAAGCACCTGGAGGAAACCCACACAGACACGGGGAGAATGTGTAAACTCCACACAGGCAGTCGCCTGAGGCGGGAATTGAACCTGGATCTCTGGCGCCGTGAGGCAGCAGTGCTAACCACTGTGCCGCCCTAATGCAATCAAATATGTTTTGCACTTATTTATATGCACTTATTTATATTGCAAATGCCTCTGCTCTTGACCCTTACCATTACTATAGAGGCAGGCTCAGATTGTGAATGGGTTCCATCCCTGCTTCCATTCGCATGTCAATTTTGTATGCACATCAGACCTTAATGTAGGACAATGTGAAATAACTGTTCACAAGTACAGGAAATTTTCATTTGCCGGAAATTTAAAATTATATCACTTGTATAGGATTGCATTCTTAAGTATAAGAGTTCGTAAGTCAGACATTCATAAATCAGGACTCCCTGTATTTAAACTCTCTGCTGTTAGAAACCAGTATTCTTTTTTTCTCCTGATGCTTCCACTTCCAGCCCTATGAGCTTGCTGTCAACCCTTCAAAATCTATGGAATGTTAGCAACAAACCTGCTCAATCATTTACGGATAATTTATTTATTAACATATCTTAGATTCATAAGATGTGATGCCCTTTCAACAACAACACTCTTACTCACACAATCCATTTAGAGTAATAAAACACTCTAAGTTATTTCACAGAGGCATTATAAAGTAATATGTGACAAAGAGTCACATAGATATTCACATTAATGGTCAGGTTTTAAGGGGTGTCTTGATGGTAGAAAGATTAGTAGGAAGGTGCAAAGATTTAGAGATAGAATTTCAGAGTTTAGGGCATGACAGTTGGAGGCATGGCCACCAGAAGTAGGTCAATTACAGCATTGCTTCCCATTGAGGGGGTGTTTCCTGTTTCCATCCCAATTGGCCTTGTTTTAATCCTAAAACTATTCATACTGTGTTCTGGACTCCTGAACAAGAAGAAAAGTTTCTCTCCATCTGCAGGTCTAAATAATAAAACTGAGAAATGGAAAAAGAAATGTAAAGTGGACTATCAATGTGCTGTAACTCATTTTATACTGTAGCACAAAGTTAAACTTATCCCCACCAGGACGTTCCAAGGGATAGGGAACTAGTTAAAAGCGGAGACTTGAAATGTTGTGACTCTTGACACTGGAATAAAAACAATTACAAAGGGTTTTGATACATTGTGTTTGAAAGATTAATTTCCTCTGACAAGAGGGTCACTAACTTTGATTACCACAGACACTGTTAAGGCCAGATTACTAGCAGTTTCTAGATATGGACAATAGTGACACAATGGAAAATTTTACAAAGGGAGCAGTTATTGTATCTTTTAAAGAAACATTAGATTAATTAAAAACAGAGGTGATACCTGGCTAAGGAGAGAGGGTGCAAAGTGATGGGAGTAAGTTTGGAGATACAGGCACAATGGTTGAAATGGCCTTCTACTATGCTGCATATTTCTGTGGCTCCAGTTATTTAACATTTCTATTCATCATCAATCAGATCTGCGCCAAGTGTTCACATTGCACAAATAATCTTGCAAGTGTCAGGCTCTCCATTCTTAACTAGTACCAATCATTCCTTACTTTTAACTAAAAGTTGGCCAGATTAAAGGGGCTCTGTAATTATCACGAATGTTAAATGGCAGAGATGAAGGTAAAATGGTAACAGACTCTTATTCAATTAGAATGTCAAATGGAATGCATAATTTTGATGATGTTTTATTATTTGCTTGATAAATACCTGTTAAATTTGATATAATTGATAGAAAGCTTGCAAACGTGAAAACTACACAATATGTAAGCTTTTTTTTAATTCAATGATAATTCATTATCAATATAATCCTCCAGGAGAAGAAAGTAGAGCTGACAATAGAATTGCAGTGATAATTGTAGAAATTGAATCCCTAACATACCAATAAAAATCTTCGTTGCTTGTTGGAATGTGAAATGAGTTTCTTGTAGAGTTTGGATTTGCTTTAGGTCTCCAAATATTTTGCTTGCTTGTCTGTAGGATCTTAAAAACACATCAATCCTTCTCCTCCTCAAGAAGTGTATTCCAGTTATAAATCAAAAAAAGCAATTGTGAGGGGGTAATGCGAGACAATGATAAAATTAAGAAACCTTTGAGTTTCATGCATTAGGAATAAGTCACTCATATTTTAAACACTGTGATTTTTTAAGGATGCCACTGATACTGTTTCACTTATTCAGAAGAGCTGCAATCTGCCTCACTCCTTGATAATGAAAATGATGCCCGTTGATCCAAAATCCTTCCTAATTGCTCATTATCTGTTGTGAAAATGGCCCAATAGCCTGTGGATCAAATGGTCAAATATCTGGTGTTATGTAAGGTGGTTAGTAATTAAAAGAGTTAATTGCTACCATGTGATAAGCTGTGTCCAAATGAATATAAAGGACTGATTCTAAGAAACCAAAACTAGGTTTTCTGTGTCTGTTTTAATGTTTCACTTGTTGTTCTAGTACTAAATCTGTGTACTTACTGTAATGTTGGAGCTGATCATTTCACAAAAAGACTGTTATGTATTTCATGTATTCTTGATGAAGGGCTTTTGCCCGAAACATCGATTTTCCTGCTCCTCGGATGCTGCCTGACCTGCTGTGCTTTTCCAGCACCAGTCTGATCTAAAGACTGACATGTATTTCAGTTGTAGCATAAGTAGCTATTAAGTTCTATGCAACAAGCATTTGCAGTTTATCAAGATTGAGCCTACTTCTGCCAAGACTTCATTTGGACATCTTTCCCCAGTTGATATTAGTAACTTGGACAAACACCAATAAGGAGGATTGGTGACTGTGATTCTAATCAAGGCATCTCAGGTGACTGTAACTGCAAGATATACCATGTTGAAATTTGAATGGATTTTGCCATATATACCATCTGGCACTAAGGAACACACCATCTTTCTGAATCAAAATTAATTATAGCTGTTGAGGCTTTCTTCACTTGCCTAACTTGTTTCCTCAAGGGTCGCTGCCTGATTCTAGTGTAGCTAACATGCAACCCCACTGTGTACAGGACACAACAGTAGGTAAACATCATCAGGACACTGCTGTTGTATTTATATGCACAGCCAAGCTGAGGAAGTGGTTGAAGGAAGGCAAAAAAATGTGATGCGAATTGTAGTCTAACAAGGAGAGCAGCAGAACTGAAATAGGATGCAAACGCAGCACAATATACTTTTGATGGTATTGGCAGACCCATTGAAGTCATTTCAAGAACCCTCATTGGACCATGGAGCCCCCACCTGAGAATACCTGCTGTATGCTGCACATTTACACATTGATGATTTGCCAGACAATTTGAAGTTAGTTGAGAGTCAGGATTGTAGGGCTTTAGTTTATCAGTAAATAGCTAATACAAGATTAGAGCCTTTTATGCAAATTGCTAAGCAAATGATTTTGACCTTAATACTGTTCACTATATCTAGGAGCCAGGATTGCTGTTACATTCATACAAATATATTGTCAGCCACTCCCCTTAAGAAGAATGAATAGAAACATATCCACATGGCGTTGTACAAATGAATGCCAACTGTCTACAGATAATTTTCCAGCAAAGCTCCAGAAATGAAACTGTAATTTGCCTCTTACAGAGCACAGCTAGGAGACAAGACAGAAAGTCATAAATCACTGTCACTAAAACTCTTCATCAGAAATAAGAGGTTCCAGATTTCTGGCATCATTAGTTGCCTGCAGCAAGCAGTGTTTGTGATGACAGATGGGAGCTTTTGGCTGCATCAAAGGTCTGCAAAGAAATTGGCCCTAGTGGCGTAGTTCCATATCACACAATAAAAATCATAATATTGTGGAAACAATTTTGTTAATGTGTGTGCACCCGCATAACATCATTTTAAAAAATAGGAGCAGAAGTGGGGCATAGAGTCCTTAAATTTTCATGTTCAACCATTGAATAAGATCAATTTCACAAAATTTCACAACCTTCTTGGAAGAAATTTCTCCTACTCTCAAAATGACTCATCCTGAAACAATGCATCCTTAGTTTTAAACTCTCAGGCCAAAGTAAACAGCCTGTTGGCATCTACCTTGTCATGCCCTTTAAGAATTTTAGATGTGCTTCAATGAAATCAACTTTTGTTCTCCTCAACTCCAGAGACAATAGGCTCATAAATCACCCCTCTCATCCCAGGAATCAATCTAGTCAACTTGCATTGCACTAGCTGTAAGGTAAATGTAACCTTCCTTGGGTGTAGCCAGTTTCTAACTCAAAGTGCAACATTTTGTTGCAATATGTCTGTGCTTGTATATTATTAATACTATGAGAATGCATGAGAATCAGGAGATTCATAAATGCAAAAAAAAATGCCAGGGATCATCTATGCAGCATAAGTATGTCTATTGTATTACTTGTAGCAATAATGTGTCGCATTTTCAATCACAAGGAGTGATGTTAGTGACAGAGCTATACAGTTAACAACAGCATCGTTTCCAATGAATTCAATATCAATTACTCCCAGGAGTTAAGCCAAGTTAATAGTGGTCAAAAGAGCCAAAATGCTGTAAAAATGTCTTATTCTGATGGTATGAATAGCTAATGTAACAGTAATGATGATATCTCAATGTAGAATGACAGCAGTGAATGATAGATGGAGGTAGCAGAAAGCAATCGCGTTAAGTGTCATGAAGGGAATCACTTGAATGAAAACGTCAAAATGCAATCATCTCAAAGTCTATAATCATCTTTAAAATATTTTTAGTATTGCATGAGTTTTCTTAAGAGAATCAAACTATAAATACACACTTACTGATTATTGTGGGAATGTATAATAGATCCAAGACTAGACTGTGTTTATTATATGTGGTTCTTCTAGTTTTCCTGTTAGTAGAAGGCTTTTATTCAACAAAAGTCCATGCTTTTTCAGTTTTAATATTTATTGCATTTAAAATACAGTGCAATTTTTAAACTAATAATAACTGTACAGCATTACAGCATGTCCATAGGTTGTGATTTTCATGTATTTGTGCTAACTAGCTTCTAAAAAGAGCAAGTGGGAAGGATGATAAAAAAGCAGATTTTGTACAGATTTTTACCATTTTATTCCAAATTCTGTCACAACTGGCCTCCAATCTGCTTAAGTAATAAGCAGCTTTACGAAATAATATTTTTGACCAGTACCAGAAGATAAGATGTAAGTAGTTTCTTAAGAACAAGCTATTAATACTTCATGGAATAATAGTTTTTTTTTAATCAATAAATTTGTATTGATTCCATCTTTTATTATTCTTTTTATGTCTGTTCATCTGAAATTTAAGACTTAATTTCTGTTCCCCATTGGAATGTTTGTCACAATGTGAAATTACAAATAATACCCCAAGGTCACAACATGGTCTTTCCAATTGGGATATCATTATTATATATATAAACATTAATTATCTTTTCTAAGAAGAAAATAAGCCTTAGTATATTACAGTGCAGTGTAGTAAATAATGATATTCAGAGAGATTTGGAAAGTTACAGGAAACAACTCAGAAAGAAAATGGTGTGTTAGCTTTTATTACGGGGTGGGGGTCAAAATGTATGAGTAAAGAAACTGTGCTGCAATTATGTAGGATTTTGATGAGACCAGATCTGGGGTACCTGTGCAGTTTTATCCTCTTAAATTATGGAAGATTATGTGTGTTTTTGAAGGGTACAAAATAGGTTTGATAGATTAATTCTAGAGATAAGAGGATTGATGCATGAGAAAATACTGAATAGTGTATGTCAGTATTCTCTAATGTTTAGAGGAATCACATCTGACCTCCTTGAAACACCTAAAAATCTTTCCAGCCCTTGGTGAGGTTGATGTGATAAGCTTTTTTCCTGACTAGAGAGCCTTGACCTAGCAATTAGGAAAGCAGGTCAGCCTTTTAGGACCATTATAATGTATAAAATGTCTTCATCTTGATGGTTGAGAATGTTTGGAAGCCTTTACCTGACAGAGCTGTGGATATTCAGTTGTTGAGTATACTGAAGACTGAGATGAGTTTCAGGAGCCAATGGAATCAGGGTACATGAAAATTGGGAAAAGAATGAAAATTGATTGAAGATTGTGCAGGTTCAAGTGGTCCACTCCTAATCCTTGCATTGATATTTTTTTGTACGGCATTCAATAATCAAGCATTGGCTTTAAATGTTACTGAAGCACTAAAATACTAAAATAGTGAAGCATCTATTTTAGTTCTTAACCTTCTCATTTACACTGTGTGATTGATTATGTGACTTCTTCACCAAAGACATTATATCATAAAATGTTTTGAAAATTCTCCTCTTAACTGTGTCCTGTGATTCATAGAGCAATACTGGCTGTTATTGGCACTAAAATTACTGACATTTAATGGAGAAGAGCTGTCAAGCTGGCCCAATGTATTTGCACAACTGTAAACTCTTCTCTCTCCTAAAACACATTATTACTGTTACATGATGCAATGTAAGTTGTGACTACAAGAGGAACCTCAATTATCCGGCATTCGATTATCCAAATTTCAGATTATCCAAACAAGATCACAAGGTCCCGATGCTTGGCTAAACTGTGTTATCCAGCATTCGATTATCCAAATATTCAACTATCCGAACAAAATACTCCCCGACCATGTCATTTGGATAATTGAGGTTCCTCTGTATTGAAAAGAAAAATACATGGTGGAATTGATACAAACTAAGTTGACCTTTAATTCAGAAGTAAGTACACTATTAGTTGTGATCTCTTTTCTCCAAAGTAAATACAAATATTCTTTGGGACAAAAAACAGCCCTACCCATGTTATAATTCCACCCTATGTTTTACTTTCGGACTAATGGAAAATATACCTGATTAAGTTTGTAGTTTGAAATCTGGCAGGTTTGTTAACTTAGTTAAAGTCTAACTGAGCTTCATTGAATTGATACAATCCTGTAAGGAAATTTAATCTTGTGTTCTACAATCATTGTGGGACTATCAAGGTAAGCAACAAACAAGTCATTTAGCTCCAGGCCTAATATTTACCCAAATCTGCCTCATCAGTGACATGAGGACAGTGAGTGCAAGCAAATCATTAGGCTGGAGCCATGGGTTTTTGTAAATGATCATGACAAGGTGAGAAAGGTGGTGAGGTAGCAGGATGGGGCTTTCACACATAATTACAGAAGCCTAGGAAAGACTGGCCCAAAAGTTCTTTGTCAGAGTAGCTACTTTGCCACCCATAAGACCATAAGACATAGGAGTATAAGTAAACTATTCAGCCCATCGAGTCCACTCCGCCATTCAATCATGGCTGATGGGCATTTCAACGCTCTCTCCCCATATCCCTTAATTCCTTGCGAGATTAAGAATTTATCAATTTCTGCCTTGAAGACATCAAACGTCCTGGCCTCCACTGCGCTCCGTGGCAATGAATTCCACAGGCCCACCACTCTCTGGCTGAAGAAATGTATCCTCATTTCCGTTTTAAATTGACCCCCTCTAATTCTAAGGCTGTGCCCACGGTCCTAGTATCCCGACACCCAACTGTCCGACCAACTGTGTACCTTTTCCGCATTCAGCCCTCTTCTTGGCATGCTGATCGTTTCATCACAGGTTTTATTGACAAGGCCAGCGCCAACACAAGCCTCATTGCTTCTAATTGGCCTGAATGATGCATTAGGTCCCTAACCTTTTGATGTCAATAAAGCCCTCATCCAGCTGAATTAACTCAGTTTCCCAGATGTGCTGTTGAACTGGACACATGTGCAAAGTGGATCATTAGGTGTCCAGTGGTTAGCACTGCTGCCTCACAGCTCCAGAGACCTGGGTTCAATTCCCGCCTCAGGCGACTGACTGTGTGGAGTTTGCACGTTCTCCCCGTGTCTGCGTGGGTTTTCTCCGGGTGCTCCGGTTTCCTCCCACAGTCCAAAGATGTGCAGGTCAGGTGAATTGGCCATGCTAAACTGCCCGTAGTGTTAGGTAAGGGGTAAATGTAGGGGTATGGGTGGGTTGCGCTTCGGCGGGGCAGTGTGTACTTGTTGGGCCGAAGGGCCTGTTTCCACATTGTAAGTAATCTAATCTAATCTAAAAAAACATGTCAAATTTTCTTTGAACTCAGGAAGTTTAAATTGGAACTTACTTCTTGTATTCTGTGGAATAGTATGCTGCAGACTCATATTAATGCTTTCCATAACCACTGCTGCTTCATACTGTATAATAGATGGCATTTATATTTTTACATTTCTGTTCTCTCTATTGATCAGAGAATTAAATGGTATGCCTTGACTTCCTGAGCAATTGAACTAAAGCTAGTTATGCTGTGCTGATGTGCTCCACATAACATTTGCTCATTAAAGTATGTCCTTTTCTGTCCCTCAGAGTATCCTACAGCAAATTCCCAGACTAACCTATGTGAGAGCATTCAATGGTAACTTGTAAAACAACACATGCTCCAATTAAGGATATGTTTACATCCTGACTTCCTTTTTTAAGGATAGAACTTTACAGATGAACTATAGTATTTGTTAAATTGGCAAATTTATACATTAGCACCAAAATATTTTTCTACAGCTTGTGCATTCAAATGTTATGATATTCTACCATAATTACACTTCATAATGTGCTAATAAGCAAAAGAGTGAGGATGCTCAAAATGTGATGATTAGATTCACAAAGGAAATAAAGTTCAATTAAGCCAGCTATATGAAAACAACGCAAATATTAATCGATGGTTCCTTTTATTTGTCTGATAAGGTTGCTGTTGCCATTGTACAGTATTACTGAAAATATTTTATGGATCATTCTTCTCAGATTTCACTTTGACAAATAACCCTTTCATAATACAAGGATAGCAATAAGTTACACAGTGAATAATGAATAGTAAGCCATGAGATAATAGATGACTGGCACAAAATTATGCAAAATATCAATTCATTGGTCCAGAAGAGTAACCAGATTAGCTTACTCAAAAGGTGTGCATAGTGAGATACAAGGTTCTTTTGATATTGAACCTTGAACCTCAGTTTGATCGATCTGACATAGTCTGAAACCTGCTATAAAAGAGAGAAGTGTCATAGTGTCCTCAACCAACACCAACTAAGTGGATCTGAGGATGTTGGTGAGGCTGAACATTGCAGGTCAGGTGTGGCAGTGGTTAGGATTGCCAGAAGGCATTAGAAACATTACTTGGATATGCTAAGAGCCTGCCTGATGTGTCGTAGCACTGTAGCAATAAAAAAAAACCTGGAAAGCTAAGAGTACACATCAATCCAAAGGATCTCAATAAAGCTTTGAAGAGATCTCACTACCCCAATATCAACCATTAGTCACAACTTAACATATCTACTCCAACACTTCATGCTAAAAATACAAAATCATGCCCATAATTCTGTTCAGACTTGACCATTGTCCTTGTGAACCATGTAAATTGGTTAATGAGTAACTGGAACTGAGAGTTCATACAAATTTGTTTTTTTATGGAAAGGTCGTATTTGGACAAATGCATTTGTAAGAAGTTGTACACTTGCGACTTGCCATAGTCATGTGACCTCTGCTATAAGTTGCTTTTCATTAATTTGTGGAGCCATTCACTACATTATGTGAAACACCGTTTCAGCATTTCATTTGATAACCTGTAGGACATTCAGGAAGCCTGTTTTTACAGATTTCCCGGCTTCATGACAATAACTCAATGTGGAATGCAAATCAAGGTGGGAGGGTGTGAACATTAAAGAATGTTAACATGGAATTTATTTCCAAGGTGGACAGGCTTTCTGTGTATTGTCTTTGTTGAGTGTAAAACATATAATACACAAATAGGTCTGAAGGGAAATAATCAAAATAATTATGAATGAAAAATAGCTACCACATCACTTGAGGTGATGAAGACCATTGGAGCAGAACACATACCATAAGGTTTATTTTACCCTGAGTGTTACTCAGGCCTTTGGCTGACAACTGGGTCCAATTGTAGGCCTTGGTGGGGTCTGCAGGCTAAACGTGGGGATCCCAAGACAAGATAGCAGTGTCTGCTTCGCAGGAAGGTAATTCCAGGCTTCAAACAGGTAAAATTCATGTTAAGAGGAGGTGTATGATACAAGAGCCAGTCAGAACTTTTTTGTTCTGTGGAAGGGATAGAAACATTTATATTCCTCCTGGCCTAACAAAATAAAATTAAAGTCAAAAAGTGTGGTGCTGGAAAAGCGCAATAGGTCATGCAGCATCCGAGGAGCAGGAGAGTCGACATTTCTCGCATAAGCCCTTCATCAGGAATGATTTTTTGACTCTGATCTCCAGCATCTGCAGTCCTCCCTTTCTCATAAAATAAAATTAAAGCTTGTCCTCAGTTGGACCACAAGTAAACCTCTGGGGAACATGAATTGCATCCACGTCACCTAGTACAGCCTTAAAATGGCATTGGACACTATTTAGCATTTAAAATATCCTAATACTCAATTAAGAAGAGTGCCCAAGCTTCTTCGAGGAGAAAGTGAGGTCTGCAGATGCTGGATCACAAAGTTGAAACTTTATTGCTGGAACAGCACAGCAGGTCAGGCAGCATCCAGGGAACAGGAGATTCGACGTTTCGGGCACAGGCCGAAACAAGAAGGGCCTGTGCCCGAAACGTCGAATCTCCTGTTCCCTGGATGCTGCCTGACCTGCTGTGCTGTTCCAGCAATAAAGTTTCAACTGCCCAAGCTTCTTGTCCTGAGAATGATCAGGATGGCCACATGATGAGTCAATTCAGTGACTCAATTCCTACTAATCATCAGGGTGCTCCTGCTACATTACCAGCAGAAGACTCTCCTCAAGACCAATCCAATAGAACAATCGAGAAGACAAATTTTAACAACTCCCACCTCAGAAACATATTGAAAGAGAATTTAAAATGGAGCACACTGGTTACCAGTTTATGCTTCCCTCCTTTATCCACAGCCTGATCTCAGTTAATGTCTCACAAAAAGTGAAGAGATGAATTACAAAAGGTCTAATAACAACGTGAGGATTTTTTTTATTAGACAGTGCATGGTTAGAATTGCAAATACACTACCTGAGAGCATGGTAAAGGCAGATTCAATCATTCTTTTTAAAAGGAAATGAAAGAGTATCTGAAGAGAAAAAAATTACAGGGCAGTGGGTAAAGGGAGAGGGACTGTAACCAACTGATATGGTCTTGGAAAAAAACAGAATGGACACAATGGGATGCCTGGCCACTTTGGGTTTTGTGCCCATTCTATGATTCAGGATCTATAATAGATGTATCAATGAGTTGCTTCCATTACCTCAGTTTGCTCCCATTTGCAGGACGAGCATGAATGAAAATTGAATAGGGATGGGTTTCCTTACACATTTCAAACAAACACCATGCAGGCAGTGCATAGTGGCACTGTATATGAGTAAATTCTGATCAAAGCTATTTCTGCCTGACTTTTGCCTTTAAACAGACTTCAAGTCTCAGATGTTTCGACTGCGCCCTACAATCCATTTGTCAAAAAGCCTTGACCTTTTTTTGAATTTCAAACATTGGCATCATCTCTGGATTTCCTGTGAGTTTTTATTCTTCCTCATCCTGGGGGTATCCAATCTAGTGACCATTAACTGTACATCCTCCAAGGCAATTGGATCCTTCCTAAAAATATGGAGACTAAAACTGCACACAGCTAGTCATTTTTCTTTGTTATTTAGAACTTAGGAATGGAAAAACAGAAAATGCTGGAAGTATTGGAAGTCGGCCTGCATCTGTGGAGAATAGAAGTCATGTTTCAGATCATGCTGAACCTTCATCGAAACTATCTGTGAACAATTTTTGTTTCTCTACCAAGATCTTAACTCGCCTGTAGATTTCTTTTCCAGAATTTTCTAGTTTTAAATCAGGTTTCTATTGCCTACCTCATCTTGCTTTTGTATTTGCTATAAGCTATGGACTGATTTTTACTGCAAATTGGCTAAATGGAAATTTTGGTAAGTTTGGTTTTTTTCCACGATGCAGAAAGACTTTGTCACGCTATCATCCCAAACTTGCCTTCTGACCTGTGCACCATTCCCCTGTGGGACTGTGCTCATTGAATTCTTCCACTTACTATCAGCAGAAGGATTCGCCATTGGTGTGTGTGATTCCATAGGATCCCTGGCATTGGCACCTACTTTAAAGTGTGGAGCTCCCCTTTACTGTGCACTCAATGGGAAGGCAACCAAAAACAAATGTTTCTTAGGGCATACAGGTGACCTGGCTGATATTAGTTCATGTCCAGTTCTAGTGGTTGAGAGCTGGGTGCACTGATCATCCAGTGTAGGTAAAGATGTTGGTGCCTGAAAGGCAATTCATTACTGTCTGCTCCCAGAGGCAAATGTAGCTTCTGTCTGAGTTTTTGTTTGCTCTTTGCTGAATAAAAGTGAATATTTTGAACCATTTGAAGATTTTCCTATAGATGTTGTTCCCAAATTGAACAATGGGCTACACTGGATATTGGGGAAAGAGTATTAGACAGGGTTCTAAAATGGGATGAGGCTAAGGACAGGTAAGGTTGTGTCGCTTAGCTCTTAAATAGTAAATTTAATCTCTTAAATGCAGCTTGGTCCAACCTATGAGCTGTGTGTCTGTCCCAGGCAGCTTGCAACAGTTTTACATTGAATGGTGCTGCTGCACTTCAAAATGCAGCATGGAGTTGCAGTACGGTGGCACAGTGGTTAGCACTGCTGCCTCACAGTGCCAGAGACCCGGGTTCAATTCCCGCCTCAGGCGACTGACTGTGTGGAGTTTGCACATTCTCCCCGTGTCTGCGTGGGTTTCCTCCGGGTGCTCCGGTTTCCTCCCACAATCCAAAGATGTGCTGGTCAGGTGAATTGACCATGCTAAATTGCCCGTAGTGTTAGGTTTAAGGGGTAAATGTAGGGGTATGGGTGGGTTGCGCTTCGGCGGGTCGGTGTGGACTTGTTGGGCCGAAGGGCCTGTTTCCACACTGTAAGTAATCTAATCTAATCTATTGTTTCACAAGCAGATTGGAGATGCACCATGAAGGTGCATCTAGTATGTGTCTGCTGCCAAAGTATGTGAAAATAATGGTACATGTGATTACTCCCCATGGAGCATGCCCTGATGTGTTGGTGATTGGGTATCCAAGATGGAGGTCTGGAAGAGCAAGTGACGAGCCAGAGTCACCAAGTAACCGCTGTCACTTTCATGTCATCATGATTTGGAGGAGCCAGTGTTGGACTGGGGTGGACAAAGTTAAAAAGCACACAACACCAGGTTATAGTCCAACAGGTTTATTTGGAAGCACTAGCTTTCAGAGCGCTGCACCTTCATCAGGTACCTAATTATAAGACATTTTATGACTTTCAGAACACTTACACCACAGTAAAATATCGATATCTGTTCTAAGAGATGTGTGTACAATAATCACATAAACAATAAAGTCACAAAGCCTTCTGATATGATACAGATTTGATGGGCCAAATTGCCTGTTTCCTTGGTATACCTTCTGTAAACATTGAGCCTATCTTCTGAATGCACATCAGATCTGGGGTTTCATTTTCTTCTGTGCATTACTTAGAGTTTGCTGCTTATATGTTTATGTTTGTTGCTGATATGGTATTTCCACAGTTACTGTATTTACTTCTTTCAGATTAGCAACTGCATTAAATTTCCATAGACAGTAATTTAACAAGACCTGATGAAGGGCTCATGCCCGAAACATCGATTCTTCTGCTCCTCGGATGCTGCCTGACCTGCAGTGCTTTTCCAGCACCACGCTCTCGACAGTAATTTAACAAGCATATTTACAGGTGCAATAAATGAGTTACCAGCATATATAATCAGAAATCATTCTATCTATTTAAAGCATATAATCTGAGAAAATGGGAAATAAGGCAAAATTATGTCTTAAGAAAGCAACTTGTGGTAGTTAACATGTGTCATATTTTTATTTTGATTTCCACAATAACACTGCACTTTCTGTAGTATGAGCACTTTGTTACTTTCAAGGGAAACACAATTTCTGAACAAAGCATTGTTTTGGCAGAATAATATTATTTCCTCCATATGATTCCCTCCTCTGAATGTACTTCATACTGCAAGACACCTGAAAATTAGGTGGGCATGGCTCAGTGGCTAACATTCTCTACAAATCAGAAGGTTATGGATTCAAACCTCAGTGTATGGTCTAGACTGACACTGCAATTCATTACTGGGGAAGTATTGTACTAATAAAAGTGCCAGATTTCAACAGAGATGCTGAACAAAGACCCCCTTTGCCCTGTCAAGTGGCTGCAAAATATCTCTATTTCAGCAAAGAAGAGGGGAGTTTTATCTGGTATCTTGGTCAATATTTATTCCTCTTGCAGCTAAGATTATAAAATCCCCTGGGGATGGCAAATGGAAGAAAATTGGGAAAAGAGATACACAGGCAGTAAGGGACCTCTTCTATATTTTGATTAATTCACAGCCTTCCCTGATCTTACTCTTGGCAAACACTGATTTAAATAAGGCTTAAATATTCCATTTTGTGATTTTAATATCTCTCATTCTAATGTTCAGTTTCATGTGTCATCATTAGTATTTTTGTCTGAATATGAGAAGGTCTAAATTTCCAACTCTAATTACAAACATGCCAGACTTGTTTACCCTCATAGAGTACATTGTGGCTCTGGTATGTCAAGTTGGTTTGATAACTGTAAAGACTCTAGTCATTTTTGTGTCCAAGTGTGGTAGTGTGCCTCATGGTCACTAAATTAATCATGATCTAGGTAAGTCAAAAATGTAATGCCTTCATCAGAACTACACAAACAAACAAGTTCATCAACGTCATTCATTAGCTTCGGGGCAACTGTATCGACAGCCTGTAAAATCTCACTCCTTCAATGTCCAGCCTTGTGCTTAAAAACATTATTGGATGGAACTAAGAGGTCTGTAAACCAAAGCTATTAAGTGCCACAGAAAATATGATTAATCTTTCATCACCATCTTGCTGACTTTGCTATTTGTATCCAGCCTTATCATACTAAAGTATTAATCAATATGGTTTCAAAAACCAGAGAAGTATATGTGAGGGTATACATTGAAGATCATGATATCTAGTTCATATAGCAAAAGATATCATTATTAATGGCTCATGCTCAATTGTCAAAACATTGAGTAGGAAAACTACCCTCTGACTGAGATGAGGATCTAGTTACAGGAGATACCTGTGACAATAATGTAAAAGAATATCTAAAACAAATCCAAAGGTGTATGACATCCACCCATGAAAGGTCTTGGAAAAAATGTGCTTAATTTTTGAATAACATTGTTAGCTGTATCAGCAGGGACATTTACCTCTACCCTCTCATTTTGAAAAGGGGATCTCAAACCAACCTATAGGAATAGGGGGCCATTGCAAAATTGGGTACTCCCTGATCTCAACAGATGTTGGCCTAAATGTGTTCAGGAACACATAATATACATAAATTATGGCAATATGTTTGGGTCAACAGCCCATATAGAGTGTGCTGGACAGTGCGATCAAAAATTAGTTTGTTAAAAACCATCTATCTATTAAATGCAGTGACTGATGGGGTACTGCTTAGTTCCAATTCTAACCCAACATCCATCACTGTTAACCTGTGACAAGGGCTGAATCTTACCAGAAATGGGCTAAGTGCCACCTTTATCGAGTTTCATGGAGGTTTCTCTCCATGAGGCTAAGCAAGTTTTCTTGCACAATCACCACAAACTTGCTTCATTAACGATGTGCCACATCTCTATGGTACTCTTTTCACATAGAGTCATAGAGTCATAGAGGTGTACAGCATGGAAACAGACCCTTCAGTCCAACCCATCCATGCTAGCCAGATATCCCAACCCAATCTTGTCCGACCTGCCAGCACTCGACCCATATCCCTCCAAAACCTTCCTATTCATATACCCATCCAAAGGCCTTTTAAATGTTACAATTGTACCAGCCTCCACCACTTCCTCTGGCAGCTCATTCCATACACGTACCACCCTCTGTGTGAAAACGTTGCCCCTTAGGTCTCTTTTATATCTTTCCCCTCTCACCTCTAAATCTATGCCCTCTAGTTCTGGACTCCCCGACCCCAGGGAAAAGACTTTGTCTATTTATCCTATCCACGCCCCTCGTGATTTCGTAAACCTCTATAAGGTCACACCTCAACCTCCGACGCTCCAGGGAAAAGAGCCTCAGCCTGTTCAGCTTTTCCCTATAATTCAAATCCTCCAACCCTGGCAACATCCTTGTAAATCTTTTCTGAACCCTTTCAAGTTTCACAATATCTTTCCGATAGGATGGAGACCAGAATTGCACGCAATATTCCAACAGTGGTCTAACAAATGTACAGCTGCAACTTGACGTCCCAACTCCTGTACTCAATATTTTGACCAATAAAGGAAAGCATACCAAACGCCTTCTTCACTATCCTATCTACCTGTGACTCCACTTTCAAGGAGCAATGAACCTGCCCTCCAGGGTCTCTTTGTTCAGCAACACTCCCTAGGACCTTACCGGTAAGTGTATAAGTCCTTCTAAGATTTGCTTTCTTAAAATGCAGACCTCGCATTTATCTGAATTAAACTCCATCTGCCACTTCTCAGCCCATTGGCCCAACTGGTCAAGATCCTGTTGTAATCTGAGATAACCTTCTTCTCTGTCCACTACACCTCCAATTTTGGTGTCATCTGCAAACTTACTAACTGTACCTCTTATGCTCGCATCCAAATCATTTATGTAAATGACAAAAAGTAGAGGACCCAGCACCAATCCTTGTGGCACTCCACTGGTCACAGGCCTCCAGTCTGAAAAGCAACCCTCCACCACCACCCTCTGTCTTCTACCTTTGTGCCAGTTCTCTATCCAAATGGCTAGTTCTTCCTGTATTCCATGAGATCTAACCTTGCTAACTAGTCTCCCATGGAGAACCTTGTTGAACGCCTTACTGAAGTCCATATAGATCACATCTACCACTCTGCCCTCATCAATACTCTTTGTTACTTCTTCAGAAATCTCAATCAAGTTTGTGAGACATGATTTCCCACACCCAAAGCCATGTTGACTATCCCTAATCAGTCCTTGCCTTTCCAAATACATCCAACGCTATCCCAATTTTCCTACTTTTTGGAGGCAGAAATACTCAGCCTTATCCCATAGTTAGGATGTTGTGTACCTGAACAAGCACTGTCAGTCGAGATTTGTCTTGAACAGCTTATGACATGTGCCCTGGACATGGCAGAGAAAGGGGACATTGGCGCCTCACCATGGGGACAGGGATCTGGAGGTAAATGGGGTGGTGCTGATGAGAATCATCTGCTTCCCCAAGGACTGCCAAAGGAGGCCATGACAGAAAACCATATCAACCTTGTCTAAGAATGCCACCAAAGTGTTATATCAACAGTTCAGAGGAACCTCCAGCACATTAAGTAGGTCAATGACCTCCATTCCATCCGGGTAAGTGCCACCATTTTCTTTCAATCATTAACTCTACCTCTGCTACTCTATCTCTCCTGCTTCCCACCAAGGTTCATGTTATATCACTCCAACTATTGCGTGCACCATCTTCCAACCCCTCTATGCTCCTTACAACACCTATTCAATCAGTTTCGATACCCGACTAACTCTCTCCCACCCACACCAGCACAAGGCCTGTACCACATACTTTCATGTCATTCAATCTCTCCTTTTTTTTTCTTATCCCAAGTAAAAGGAAATGAGACCAGAAGATGCAGCTTGAGTGGTTCAGGTGTCTGACATTCTGCTCCTCACTCCCTAAAATAAGGGGATTAGATCTGAAACAAACAAAAACAGAAATTGCTGGAGAAATTCAACAAGTCTGGCAGCATCTGTGGCGAGGAGACAAAGTTCACACTTCAAGTCAGTGACTCTTCGTCAGAGGAATGGGACCAGTCCTGTGGAGGCATAAAGTTTTCCATGTTCCAAGAACCATGTAAGAAGCATTGTCTACTGCTTGCGTACTCTCCAGTTTGCTCCGTATGATCAAAGTCTTGACAAGTCCAAACTTCTACCTCTTGATTGCAACACATTCTCCCTTTTGTCTCCTGCAGGTATAAATGACATTGGTGTGGTCCCTGCATTCAAGAGAGCGGTGCTCATCCCCTACCTTCACTTCAGAGGAAGAGAGGAGATGCTTTTACAAACTGAACAGCAAGAATACTTCCTGCACCCCCACCAGTGCAGAATCTGATACCTCAATGGGAATTAGAGATCAGAGCACTTTCTGGTCAGCACCTCACTGCACACATCTCTACAGCTGGCTGATGAAGAAACCGTCTGCAATTCACAGGCATTTGAAGGATTTCTGGAGACCAGGCACCTGTTCAGCCCTTGGCAGGATCAGAGACCATGATATAAGTTTTTTGTGACTTCTTTGACATGCACAAGCAGTCACAGATTTGTAGAGGGCAGTGGGTGACCTGACACACAGATGCTGGACTGCAGCAACACCATTGGGACCTTCTGTCAGGATTATGGTTGTCTGATGACTTTCATGAGCAAATTGGTGACTGACATGGACAGCCAGATCTGGCAGTCTAAGTAATACATATTGCTGGTTTACACACAGATCCGTACTCCGTCACTGAAGCCATTGGTGCTTAGCACCAATGTGGGACCATTAGCTCATTGCTATGCCCCTTTCTCACAAGAAGATAAGTTGGTGCACGCAGCCAGAGGAGAAACCATATACATTCACCCCAGACATCTCCTGATCAGACACTACAGAGATGGCAATATGTTCCACCTCCATCTTGCCTTAGCTGAATGGGAGTTCAAGCTGAGGAGTGCAACCCTGTATCTGGGCACGACACACTCACCAGGTCTGGCTCCTCTAGCAACAAATGCCCCCAGGATGCCCAACCAAAACTCTCAGGCCAATGGGTTCCACTGTAGGCCACAATCCCTACACTGCAGCTGTGAACCCCTGTTCAGCACCAACAAAGGAATAGACTTTATGAGGGTCCACAGGTGGCAGGATGAAATTTTGTTGTAAAGATTAAATACATGTTCAGTTTTCATTGTGAGTTATGTGAATGAATGTTTATTTTGCTGCAACTATGACATTGAAGGTACAGAGCATAGCCATTCAACACAATATTATGGTCCAAGCTTTGACAGCCCTGTGCCATGTGACAATTATGGGCAAATGGAGGATGATTGCTACTTTGGAAACTATAGTCACTCTTTCCTGATGGCAGAACATTGTTAGTGTCTGACAGACTTAAGTGAGATAGATTCGTAATGTTGCATGGTGATGAAGAGTGTTGGGGCCAATGACTTGGATTCTATGAAGTCGGTTAAGTTCACATATAATGTCATGCCTGCAGATGTGTTTCAGTGTCTGTGTAATGTTGTTGCCCTTTGAGGCACCTTACATCATTTAAAACAAAGCAGCCTCCCTCACAGAACAAAACATTTAGCTATCCATTCTGGATGGCAGCTATTTTCAACTCCTTTGCACACTTATTACTTTTTTCTTTATTCTCTTGTGGAACGTAGACATCGCTGGCTAGCCAGGACTTTTATTGTTCATCCCTGGTTTCCCCAAGAAGGTGGTGGTAAGCTATCTTCTTGAACTGCTGGAGTCTACGGCAATATCTATAGCATGAAGCTGTACTTGCTCCTCAATTATTGAGTTTCAGGCTCAGTCTCTTAATGCTGATGAGCCCTGAAATGTATGTCTTGGCAGCCCACCCTGTTATTTCCATAGGCTTTTTTCTTCCCAAGACGCCACTCAGCCTGTCCCAATTTACCTCCCAGTCTCAAGCACATTAAATAAATATGCCAGAATAATGCCTTATCCCTCCAAGGAAGCCAGGATGTTGCTGACTGTTGTTCACACCTTGCCCCACATTGCACTCTTTTCCCTGCCTATATATATATTGTTTCCCTTCACAATTGTAATTGCCTTTGCTTCCCAGCTCACTGCCTCCATTCCCTGTAATTATGTTCCCCAACTTCCCTTGCGCAGCAATGGCTCTGGAAAAACCTTCCTTGACTTTTAGTGAACAGAGTCTCAGGACAGGCCACAGCCCACCAGCCCAAATGCTGATTGACCAAACCCTTGACTGACACTTGTCCAGCTCCTTGAATGTCTTTCCACAACCCTGAAATCTCGCTGTACATCTCCTTGGAATGATTGACGACTATTCCAGTTAGACTTTGAAACATGGCTATTGGTTTGAAGGACATGCAGTGTGTTCGGTAGAGCTGGCACATGGTTCAGGTGGGAGATCGGTATTACACAATGACATACAGAAACATGTCCATCCATTTAACCAATGACTGCTGACAGCCATAACTAGCTGCCTGTCCTTGTGGCTGTACTACAAGGCAAGGCAAGGCAGACGTATTGTGAGCCTGTAACTCTGACTTAGGTGGAAAAGCATAAAACAGAAGAGATGTAGTGAACATCAAGTAGCCACAAAGTGAGTGAGCACCGAGGGGACAAACCACATTCTGTGAGATGCAGCCTGGTTCAAACCGTGAGCTAGGTGTTGCTCCCTGTGCACAAACTGTCCTTGCAGCAGCATTGCAACAAGAAGTGTTGGTGTTCTCCAAATTGTAGCATTGAAGGGGCGGAACCACACTGTAACTGGAATGGAGATGTGCCATAAGGATGCGATGAGGCTTTTACATGTTGGATTCCATGGTCAATGGTTGTGGTGTGCATAGGGTCACTGCCTATGGAGTGTGAACTGAGATATTGGTGCTAGGTATCCAAGATAGACATCCCAAAGAATAAGCAATGAGCTGAAATAGCCAGGTAGCCATTCTGACTTAGATGCTGGAGATTCTCAGAGTCTAGTTTCCATCCAGAAGGTAAGAGAATGGGAAGTGGCATAACAATGAGGCAAGACTAGCTAATAATGAGATGTTAATGCATACTAATCACTACTCAGAAGTAAGAATTTTATCTCACCGTTCAACACTAGATTAGAAAATGGGACCTTTTGGTTTTGACGTCAAGAAGCTCCTAGAGTTCATCTCATCTGATTTTCCCAACTTTCCTGCCATGACCAACATCATTTGAGCACTGGGAAGATACTGTCCAAGCTTTCTGGTCTGTAGCAGTTAATAGGCCCCATTCATAATTTGCCCATTGCTCTTCTTCCTTAGAGTAACTGGTGGAGCAGGATGCACCTACTTCCCAGCAGCCACTGTTAATGCTTTAGCGTCTGTCACATTGGCTAGAAGTGAGCAAGGAGAGGGGAAGAGCTAATATGATTCTATTTTCTTGGCTTAAGTTGCTGTTCTCATGAAACCAGTCTGTTGCATTCTGCTTTAAGCACTTGCAATAAAACCTTCTATTTCTCCCTTGCCCAAATCAGTTATTTAAAATGAATTATCAAGATTAATTAATTAATGTGATTCAAACTTTGCAAGAAAATGTTCTGCGACAGGCACTTGCTTAAGGATTGTAAATTAATCAGTATAACAACATTGAAATTCTCCACGAAAGGCAAGACCAATCCTTCATTCAGAGAAACCAAAGAAGTGCAGATGCTGGAAATCTGAAACAAAAACAGAAATTGCTGGAAAAGCTCAGCAGGTCTGTCAGAATCAGTGGAGAGAAATCAAAGTTAATGCTTCAGTTCCAATGACCCTTCTTCAGAAATGATTTTAGCTAGAAAAAGGTTAGTATATATGCCGAAAATGGGGTGGGGAGAGAGGGTGGGAGTAAATGATAAGTGGATTTGGAGCCCAGAGAGAGAGAGAGAAAAGTACTTGTATAGACAAAGGAGTGCATAAAGGTCGGTCTGGGAGAATGAATGGCTGCTAATGGGGACTAGTTGTGGCTGACAAAAGGTTGTTCCTGTTCGTAGCCCATGTAAGGCCAAGTTCTAGTATGTCAGGGTTTGGGTCAGGACATGGGAGAAGGTGCTCAGGCCCTAAAATTGTTGAACTCAATATTGAGACCTGAAGGCTGCAGGGACCCTATGCAGAAAATGGTATGCTCTTCTTCCTGCCTGTGCTGAGCTTTACTGGAGCACTGCAGCAGGCCTGAGACAGAGATGTTGGTGTGAGAACAGGGTGGTATATTGAATCGCAGGCAACTGGAAGCTCCGGGTCATTTTTTGTGGACAGAATGTAGGTGTTCTGCAAAGCGGTCGCCGAGTCTGTGTTTTATCTCTGCAAGGTAGAGGAAACCACATTGTGAGCAGTGAATACAATAGACTGGATTGAGTGAAGTGCAGGTAAATTACTGCTTCACCTGGAGGGTGTGAATGGGGCCTTAGATAGTGAGGAGGAAGGAAGTAAACAGGTGGGTGTTACACCCTCTGTGATTGCAGAGGAAGGCGCTGTGAGGCTGTGAGGAGGTGTTGAGAGTGAAGGAGAAGCGGAGCAATATGTCCCAGAGGGAAAGGTTACTGTGGAAGGCTGACAAGAGAGGAGAGAGGAGTATGTATCTGGCAATGGCATCCCACTGGAGGTGGGAAAAATGACGCTATTAATCCTTTGGATGTCGATGCCGATGAGATTGTAGGTGAGGACAAGGGGGACCTTATTGTTGTTGTCCAAAGATAGAGAAGGGATGAGGGCTGAGGTACAGGAGGTGGATCGAACAAGACTGTGGTCCCACTTAGCAATGGTAATGGGGAATCCTCAGATGAGGAAGAAAATGGACATTTCAGAGGTCCCCTTGTAGAAACTGATCTCATTGGAACAGATGCGACAGAGATGGAGAAGCTAGGAGAATTGGAATAGAGTCTTTACAGAAAGAAGATGTGAGTCATAGTCCTAGAGATGCACAGCATGGAAACAGACCCTTTGGTTCAATTCATCCATGACAACCAGATATCTTAAATTAATCTAGTCCCATTTGCCAACATTTGGCCCATAATCCTCTAAGCACTTCTGATTCATGTGCTCATCCAGATGCCTTTTAAATGTTGTAATTGTACCGGCTTCCATCACTTCCTCTGGCAGCTTATTCCATACATGCACTACCCTCTGTGTGAAAAAGATGTCCCTTTCCCCTCTCAACTTAAAACTATGGCCTCTAGTTTTGGACTCCCCCACCATGGGAAAAAGTCCTTGGCTATTTATCCTCTCCATGCTCCTCCGTATAAACCTGTATAAGGTCACCCCTCAGTATCCAACACCAGGAAAAAATTCAACCCCTCTTTGTAGCCCAAGCTCTCAAACCTCAGCAACATCCTTGTAAATCTTTTCTGAACCCTTTCAAGTTTAACAATATCTTTCCTCTAAGAAGGAAACCAGAACTGAATGCAGTATTCCAAAAGGGGCTTTATCAATGTCCTGGACAACTGCAACATGACATCCCAACTCCTATACTCAAAGCACTGACCAATAAAGGAAAGTGTACCAAATGTCTTCCACACTACCCTGTCTACCTATGACATCACCTTCAAAGAATTATGAACAGAACATGGAAATGGAAACAGAAATGTCAAGGAAGGGAAGGGAGGTGTCAGAGATTGACCAGGTGTAGGTGAGAACAGAGTGGAAATTGAAAGTGAAATTGATGAACATTTCCAATTCTGGACAGAAGCAGCATCGATGATGTCATTGATGAACTGGAGAAAGAGTTGTAGGCCGGGGCCGGAGTAGGACTGGAATAACTTTGGAATGCATCTTCAACTCTCAGCACACAACAGGCTTAATTGTTTCAACTAAATGCCTCAGTACTTTATAAACTCCATAGATCTATATGGACTTCAGTAAGGCATTTGACATGGTTACTCACGGTAGACTGGTTATCAAGGTTAGATCACACGGAATACAGGGAGAGCTAGCCACTTGGATACAGAGCTGGCTCAAAGGTAGAAGACCAGAGGGTGGTCGGCATAGAATGGTTGGACCGAAGGGTCTGTTTCTATACTGTACATCTCTATGTCTCTATGCTGTATTTTGGCAAGGCAAATCAGGGCAGGACTAGTACACTTAATAGTAAGGTCCTGGGTAGTGTTGCTGAACAAAGAGACCTTGGAGAGCAGGTTCATAGTTCCTTGAAAATGGAATCACAGGTAGATAGGACAATGAAGGAGTTTGGTATGCTTGCCTTTGCTGTTCAGTGCATTAAGTATAGGAGTTGGGAGGTCATGTTGCAGCAGTACAGGACGTTGGTTCGGCCACTTTTGGAATATTGCATACGATCCTGGTCTCCCTCCTATAGGACAGATGTTGTGAAAGGTTAGATGGTTTGAGCTATAGGGAAAGGCTGAGTAGGCTGGGGCCATTTTCTCTGAAACATTGAAGACTGAAGGGTGACCTTATAGAGGTTTATACAGTTGTGAAGGGCATTGATAGGATAAATGAGCAAGATCTTTTCCTTAGGATAGAGGAATCCAAAACTAGAAGCCATAGGTTTAACGTGAAATAGGTCAGGTATAAAAGGAACGTAAGGGACAACTTTTTTTTACTCAGAGGGTAGTGCATGTCTGGAATGAACTACCAAAGGAAGTGGTAGAAGCTGGTACAATTACAGTATTTGAAAGGCATCTGGACAAGTATAGGAATAGGAAGGGTTTCGAGGGATATTGGACTAGATTTATACAGGATGTCTGATTAACATGGACTGGTTGGACCAAACGGTCTGTTTCCATGCTGTTTATCTCTATGACTCTATAACTGAACATGAGATAAATGCACATTTGAATTCAAGTATGTTTTATATGGAAACTGCTCACCCTGTTGTGATTCTACAGATATCTAATTGTTTCCTCCTATTTCTGTGCTTCACCTAGATTCAATATAATTCAGTTTCAAATGTTACAAAAACAGAAATTGTCAGAAAAGCTCAGCAGGTTTGTCAGTATCTGTGGCAGGAAATCAGAGTTAATGCTTTTGGTCGAATGATATTTCCTCAGTATCAGATGTGATAGTTAAATGATCATATGGAACAATAGATTAGTAGACCAGAAGTAGCTCTATTCACAAGGTGCTCAGAGTCAGGCATCTGGACAAAATTGAACAGTCATGGCAGGGGTCTCATCCAACAGTTGAAAAATCTGTGATAATGTTGCACTAGGATGGTGCTCTTAAGTGGTCCTTGCATAGGGTGGCATGATGGCTCAGTGGTTAGCACTGCTGCCTCACAGTGCCAGAGACCCAGCTTTGATTCCAGCCTTTGGCGACTGTCTGTGTGGAGTTTGCACATTCTCCCCATGTCTGCGTAGGTTTCCTCCCACAATCCAAGGATGTGCAGGTCAGATGGATTGGCCATGCTAAATTGCATTTGTCAGAGGGAAATGGGTCTGGGTGGGTTACTCTTCGGAGGTTCGGTGTGGACTTGTAGGGCCTGTTTCTACACTGTAGGGGATCTAATTTAGGCACTTCAATTTACCATCAGACACCAGGACTAAGTTGGAGGGAGATCAATTAAGTAATAGGGTCTGTTTAACCAGGTTAACTTCATCTATGCTCTTTCTACTGGGTCTGCAACCTATTTATCAATGGAATGACATCTCCAAAATCCATGTATCAAACTCTTTTGAAAAGGTTGGCCTACCAACAGACCATCTGTACCACTTACGATTTGAGCTCCAGAACTTACTGTGCTCCCAGCCAAGTTATTCCAGAATGGCTATCACACTTATATCTGCCCGATAAGATGGAAAATTGCTCATGTATGTCCTGTCCAGAAAAAACAGGACAAATCTAAATTTGTCAATTACTCCACTATCAGCATACTCTCAATCATCAGAAAAGTGATGGAATGTGTAATTGATAATGCTATCCTTTGATAATATCATAGCAGTAAGCTGATCACCATTACTCTGTTTAGATTCCGCCAGGGTGACTCAACACTGTCGTCAATATAACATTGATCTAAATGTGCATAAAATAGCAGAACTCAAGAAATGAGGTAAGAATGAGAACCCCTAACATTAAGGCAGCAATTGATTCAATGTTACATCGAGAAGGTTATGGTTGCTGAAAGTCAATCATCTCAACCCAAGGACATCACTACAAGAGTTTCTCCACCACAGGGTGGTGTCTTAGGTCCAACAATCTTCAATTAACTCATCCATAATTTTCCCTCTAGCATATGGTCAGAAGCAAGACATTTACTGAGGATTGCACAACATTATCATCATTCACATCTCTTCAGATACATACGCAATTCATGTCCATAGAGAATGGATATAAAATCCCTACAGTGTGAAAACAGGCCATTTGGCCCAACAAGTCCACACCGACCCTCCAAAGAGTGACCCACCTAGACCCATTCTCCTAACATCTTATCATACATTTTTCCCTTGCTAATGCACCTAACCTACATATCCCTGAACACTATGGGCAATTGAACACAGCCAATTCACCTAAACTAATTAGCAAGACCTGGACAACAGTCATGATGAGTTAATAACTTGGAACTTTAACACAAAACAGTTCCAAGCAGAGACCATTTCCAACAAGAGAGAATCTAACAATCTCCCCTTGATATTCAATGATATTACCATCATTGAATTCTCCCACTATCAACATCATTTCCCAATGACCAGAAATTCAACTGGACCAGCCATATGAATAATGTGAAATGTACAAACCTGCTATAAGTACAAATCAGAGGCTGGCATTTCTGAATTCTGAATATCTCACCCTCTCACTCCTGAAAGTCTGTCCACCATCTACAAGTGTCAGGAGTGTGATGTAATACACTTCACACCCACGAGTGGCTTTAATAGCAAGAAGCCATTTAGGACAAAGCCATCTGCTTGACTCGGCACACTATACACCACCTCAGCATTCATGCCCTCCACAGCTGACTGGTATTTCCAGTGTTTCTGATCTACAAGGTCCCCCAGCCACATTTGACAACAACTTCCAAATCCTCAACTGATACCATCTAGAAGGACAAGACAAGAGATGAATAGAAACATTTCAATCTCTAGCTTACCGTCATTATGTATTTTTGACTGAAAGCGTAAACATTTATTACTGTTTTGAAGTACCTAAGCTCTTGCTTGTTTGTCAGCTCTGGTTGTCTTATGTCTACAATCAATTTTACAATTCAAATTTACACAACATTAAGAGGTTTTAAAGAGCATGTAATTTCAGTTATGGAAAAAAATGACATTTTAATTTGGTTGCAGTGAATGGAATTTTTAACATAGTAAAAAGTTATCAATGGATTTCTGATCATCGGTGGTGCATAGGGTAATGGGATGGAATGAGTAAAAGACATTAAAGCGTATGTTCAGCTGGATTGTACTGAAGCCTGGCCAGAATTCATCACCTGCATGATCTACCCCAAACCTACATTCATATGCACCTCTTCCACGTTCCCCAGCTCTCTTTCACTGCTCTCTCTTTATGTAGCATTGAGGATCACCTCATGTTATGTCTTCAGGTACACTTTCTACACCTCTTGCAGGTCAGGTATCTGAACTGGTGCTTGGAGTAAGAACACAAAGTGGTGACATCAGTTGAGTGGAACAAAGGAATGTGAGGTAGAATGTGGGTACTTCTGATCATCCGAATCTCACCGCCTTGACATCAACTTGGTGCATCTGCTTTTCTTTTCAATATTGGGAGAAAAAAAGTTTTTATGTTTCTTCCCTTTTTTTTAGAACAGATGCCATTGTATTATTTTTATCTCTTATTTCCAGATTGAGGTATCCATGATTACACAATAATAATTTCAAGTTCTTGACAATTAACTATTTGATTAGGAGGAAGCAAAAATCACAAGGGATATCTTGTAACATTAATTGTTAGTACTCAGGAAATCATCTAATCACTAGGACTACATTTTAAACTATTTAAAGATCTGCCATCAGATGTGATTTGCTTAGAGTAGACTTGCCTATTTCTGCCAGCTCTGATCTCCAGCATCTGCAGACCTCACTTTCTCCATTTGCTTAGAGTAGACTTGCCTATTTCTGAAATATTTTATGGCTTGTATATATCAATGCAGCCTCACAAACAGATCCTGTTCCTCCAAGTCAGATCAGTACTTTAAGCAAAAATGTTTGCAAACGTGTAATTTTCATTCTGGCTGTCTCAATAGTTTAGAAACATTGTGAATATGTTTTCCACCTTTCTGTGCTAAAATTGATTCTATTTCTCTAATTAAGTCCATGACAATGGACTGATAATAAGTTTAATGAATGGAAACAGGTTTCACTCTTCTCGCAATATATAACTAGACACATCTAGTTTGAACAAATGAGAACAATTATGATGAGGACATATATTGGCAGATATTGTCATTACAATAGATTCAGCTAATATATTAGTCAGGGCCCTTAGGGCACATTAGAGCCTTTCCTATAACCCAATCACCAACTGTAACAATACTGGTGCAGGTGATAATTGTTCATTTGATGTTTAAACTTCATCCCACAAGTGATATGGAATATTATGATAATAATGCCTGGGAGCATGTTGTGTAACAAGAATTTATGTAAAGTATCTGTGAGTTAGAGCTTGCTTCTCTTTCTGAAGCATGTCCCTTACGTCTTACTGAAAGATCTGTCTCAACATGTAGTTGGTGCCTTTTTTGCATCATTATTACTGACCTACTGAAAAATCTAATATTGAAAAGCTTAGTTTTGCTGAATACAAGATCACCACTGATAATAACATGCATATAATTATGCACTCCCCTTAGATTTCCTGTAGGCATTTGATGCAGTGTCACATTGAAGGTTATTACAGAAATTAAAAGCACATGGTGTAGAGTGTAGCAGAAAATAGACAGTCTGTGTAAATTTGTCATTTACTGGTTGGTGAGATATAAAGAGTGAATGCCATGGGACTCTATGGTAGGGCCTCAACATTTTACACTCTGTACAACCTTTACAAGTTACAGAAAGTATAATTGCTAAACTAGTTGATGATGTAAAGGTAGGTGGGAAAGAGAGTTGTGAAGCGAATATAAGGAGAATACAAAGGGAGATATATAGATGAAGTGACTGAGCAAGGATCTGGCAAATACAGTATAAGCTAGAAAAATATGAAGTTGTCCATTTTGGCATGAAGAGAGATTGCAGAACAATCTGGCCGTTTTTGTGCATGAATGGAATAGGTTAGTATAGATATAGCAAGTAATTAGAAACACTATTGGAACATATTATTTTCTTGCAAGGGGAATTGAATACAGCAGTAAGACAGTTATAATTCAGTTGGTGAGACCACATCTGGAGTACTTTGTGCATTGTTGATCTCATTATTTAAGGAAGGATGTAAAAAATGTTTGATAACGGTCAGAGAAGCTTTACTAGACTAATACTTGAATGCCTGTTGAGGAAGTTTTATGCAGGGTAGATTTGTCTCTGTTGAATCAGACAGCATCTGAAAAAGTTAACTAATATCATGAGATATGCTTCACCCATCAGGATTTTAAGAACTGTTCTTGGGATGAGCCAGCCAGAAAGAGGGTATTTGTAGCCTAAGCTGTGCGAGAATGTATTTGGGTGAACTTGCTGTTAAGTTGACCTTGTTGTCTCACAATGGATCATTATATCTTATGTATAATGAATCTAGATATTGAGTGTTATATAATAAACTTGTTTACTGTGCATAAGATTGAACTGTCCTCTGCTAAAGACTACATGTGAGCATCCTTCCTCAAGCTGTATTTGTCACTTAGTTTTTTTTAAAATATATTTTTATTTAAATTTTTTATATTACAACAAATACAAAACAATATCATTCAAAACAATACAAAGAAAGAACTCCAAAAATCTTTTTAAAAACCCAATTGCCCTCATGTACAAATGTATAAATATATATAAAAATATTTTTTTTAAAAACCAACTAACTACTGAATGAAATAAATAATAACTAACAACAAACTAATAAATAATAATAATACAGCTCAGCAAATCAAAACACTAACTCTTGAATATCAAGAGCATTAATTTTCACCGATTCATACGTTTGCAGTTCCCCATCGCTGGATGTTGGACTCATAAAATACAATCATTATGTCTATATAAAAACCCTTATTAGTGTGGGCAGACGAATCTGTATCCAGGTATTTCAATAAGGGCTGCTATGTCTTATAAAAGTTCTCAATTTTGTGGTGTACCGTACTTGTAAGAAAATCCAAGGGGATATCTTCACAACAATCTTCCGCCAACCTGATAGGCCGTGGGGATTTTCGCACACCCAACCTAACAAGGTATTCTTTATTACGCAGAAAGTGATGATGTTGAAAAGTCTTTTCCTATGCACATCTACGGGGAACACACCGGGCAGACCAAGAAGAAGAGAGATCGGGTCCTTCTCCACCCTTATACCCAAAATCCTCTCCATTGCACCTGCCACATCACTCCAGCACACAGGACCAGAGACAATGGGTGAGAGTGCCCCTACTAATTTTACTGGACATGTTGAAGATACTCCTGCTTTAAATTTTGACAAACGATCTGCAGCCAAGTGGATCCTGTGAAGAATCTTTAACTGTAAAACATGTGTCCTATTGCAAATTGATACCTTTCTTGCGTTTTCCCAAATATCTTCCCATACCTCTGAGGAGACCTCAATGCCTAGCTCTCTCTCCAATACCCTGCAAAGTTGATCGAACTCATCTGAGGGGCCGCCCCCCAACTGATGATATAAAGTGTTGACAGAAAGTCTACTCTTAGCACTGTGCAGCCTCCTCTCTATGTCAGATTTGTAGGGATCAGTTAAAAGTGTAGTCTTTTTTTGAATAAAATCCGTAACTTGAAAAAAACAAAAGAGGTCCCTGCTAGATATGTTGTATTTGCACGCAAACTGATCAAAATACATCATTGTGTGTCCCTCAAATAAAATCACCCATACAAGACACACCCCTAGCTGCTCAATGTTTAAATCCTGAATCCATCATTCCTGGTTGAAAACCCAGCATACCCATTATAGGTATAAAAAATTTAGCCGATATTGCCTTCCCTCTGCTGAATTGCCCTCCATGCTTTAACTGTATTAAAACTCTTGGGTTAGGACAATATTCCTTAACTGTCCTCATTTTGTCCAAAAATAGCAAACTAATAAGGGGGCATTTTGCATGAGAGGTTTTGATATCTAACCATATCGCTAAAAGGTCCCCACAAGCCCAATCACTCACGTAATATAAAAGCGAGCTTAGTTTTTAATGTCCAGGAGATCCACTCCTCTCAGTCTGTGAAGCAATTGCAGTTTAGATAATTGAATAAGGGGCTGCTTACAATGCCAAATAAGAGCTGAAACAGCCATTCAGTCTCCTGAATGTTTGCTTATCGAAAATCAGGGGGAGCATCAAAATAAGGTACAACAAATGAGGCAGAATATTCACCTTAATAAGAGCTATCCAACCCAACCTTTAGACCAGAAGCACCTCCGATCTTTCAAAGTATTGTTTGATTTTGTCAAATAATTGAACAAAATTAGCTTTAAACAACCAGTCTAGAACTGGAGTAATGAATATGCCCAAATACATAAAACCCTCCTGTGACCACTTAAATGGGAATCAAGATTCTTCCTCAAGACCTAGCACCGTGGTAAGACCACCCATCGGCATAGCCTCTGATTTTGCAAAACTAATTTTGTACCCCAAAAAGGTGCCAAACGAGTTGATGCACTGTATCAGGTAAGGCACCGAAACTGCTGGATTTGACAAAAGATATTAGGACATCGTCCGTATACAACAAAATCTTATGTAATTTCGATCCCACTTCTGGAGCCGATATATTGGGATTCCTATGAATGGCTTCCACCAACATTTCAATCACCAGTGTAAAAAGCAATAGTGAAAGGGGACAGCTCTTTCAGCTGTCCCTAAAAATGCTAAAATTGCTTGATTGTACCCCATTGGTGATGACCGCAGTGAGAGGGTCACTGTAGAGAACCTTTACCCATCTTATAAAGGCTTCGCCCAAGCCAAACCATTCTAGAGTATAAAAGTGGTATGGCCACTCAACTCACTCAAATGCCTTCTCTGCATCTTGAGAAATCAGCAATCCCTGTATTCACTGTTATGACATGCTTGAATTATATTTAGGAGTCTCCTAACATTATTGGAGGGTCTGCAGCCCTTTATGAAGCCTGTCTAGTCCTCTTTAACAATTGAAGGTAACACAGTTTCCAGCCTTAAAACAAGAGTCTTAGAGAGGATTTTAAAGTCAACATTGAAGAGTGAAATTGGCCTGTAAGCAGCACAGTCCTCCAGGACCTTCCCGTTTTTAAAGTTAAGGAAAATATTGGCCTCTCTTAGAGATGGTGGGAGATAATCATGACTGTACGAGTCATTGAACATGTTGAGCATCAGGCCTGACAATATGTTTATAAATTCCTAATAGAAATCGCTGGGAAGTCCATCAGGACTGGGCTCCTTTCCACTCTGAAGCTGCTTCACAGCCTCCTGCACCTCTTGTTCTTATAAGGGGGCATTGAGAAATGACTCTTGTTCAAGGGTCACGCCTGGGAGCTCCAGATCCTTGAGAAAGGACTCCATCTTGGCCCGTCCCTCCTCACAACCCTCAGATTGGTATAATTCCTGAGTAAAATCTCTGGAATGCTGCATTAATCTTTTTGGAATTATGTGTTAGGTTCCCAGACCTTTCCCTAGTTGATGTAATGGCTTGAGGGGCCCTTTTCCTGGCGAGATATGCTAGGTACTTGCCTGGCTTGTCACCATGCTTATATAACCTTTCTTTTGCAAAAGTAAGCTCCTACTTTGTTATTTGTGTGAGCATAGATTTCAATGCCGACTGCAGTGCTGTAATCCTTTGTAACTTGGCCAATGAGGGCATGTCAAAGTAAGCCTTCTCCACTGCCTTCAACTGTGCTTCGAGCTGACATTGCTGCTAGCCCTTCTGCTGCGTCCCACTGGCAGAGTCGGAAATATCTAATCCCTGGCATAGGCTTTGACAGCTTCCCAAAGGATGGACAGGTTACTAACCGAGACTGAATTAATTTCTAGGATGTCCTAAACTCCTTAGAGAGGTACTCCACAAACCTTATTATCCTTAATGAGAAAGGCAACCATTCGCCAGTACCTTGGGCCCACAGTAACATCCTTAATCTTAACCAACAGGTACACTGGAGCGTGATCAGAGATGGTAATATTACCAATCATACAAGATGCCACCAAATCCAGGGTTGCCACAGAGGTCAGAAAAAATCAATCCTGGTGTGGCACCTGTGTGGATTGGAAAAAAACGTAAAATCCCTGCTTATAGAGAGGAGATGCCTCCAGATGTCCACCAACCCTAACTCCACACACAGATCCACTAGTTGTTTCGTTTGTACAAAGGGTATCGGGGGGCCTTTGGGCAACCTGTCTACCGTGGGATCCATAAGACAATTAAAACCTCACCTCCATCCCCCCACCCCTCCTCTCGCCCCCATAATGATATGTTGGGACTCAAGACTGATCAATTCAGAGAAATTTGGGCGGCACGGTGGCACAGTGGTTAGCACTGCTGCCTCACAGCGCCAGAGACCCGGGTTCAATTCCCGCCTCAGGCGACTGTGTGGAGTTTGCACATTCTCCCCGTGTCTGTGTGGGTTTCCTCCGGGTGCTCTGGTTTCCTCCCACAGTCCAAAAACGTGCAGGTCAAGTGAATTGGCCATGCTATATATTGTAGTGTTAGGTGCAGGGGTAAATGTAGGGGAATGGGTCTGGGTGGGTGCGCTTCGGCGGGTCGGTGTGGACTTGTTTGGCCGAAGGGCCTGTTTCCACACTGTAAGTAATCTAATCTAATCTAATTTGAGGGGATGGGCCGAAGGGCAGTAAACAATTAAAACAGCATATTCTTTCCTGTTTATCATGGCTTTGATGATTACAAACCTCTTGTGTGTGTCTTTAACACTTGCTTGCAACTTAAATGGGAGATTCCTCCTAACCAATATAGCCACTCCCCTATTTCTGGTATTAAAAGATGAAAAGTAAACCCTATCAAAGCCATTCTGCTGTAGTTTCAAATGCTCCCTATCATTCAAGTGTGTCTCCTGTAATAAAGCAATATCCACCTTCTCCTTTCTAAGACTCGAGAGTACCTTTTTCCTATAAAAGAGATCTAAGGGGCAACATTTTAACACAGAGGGTGGTATGTATATGGAATGAGCTGCCAGAGGAAGTGGTGAAGGCTGGTACAATTGCAACATTTAAGAGGTATTTGGATGGGTAAATGAATAGGAGGAGTTTGGAGGGATATGGGCTGGGTGCTGGCAGGTGGGACTAGATTGGGTTGGGATATCTGGTCAGCATGGATTGGTGGACCGAAGGGTCTGTTTCCATGCTGTACATCTCTATGACTCTACGACTCTTAATTGGTGAGTGACTCTCCTTGATGTTCCAGGTACACCATTTAATCAAGTTGATAGCCATAACTTTTACAGTAACATTTAGATTCCAGACAGGAGAAACTCGAATTACAAATCGCCAAACCTTAGTGTCACACAATCCATCAAACATAAAACTACATAAACTAAAACCACTACAGTTAACAAAAACCTACATAGCTATCAAAGACTATATACAACAAAAACCAAAAAAAAACAACATATAAAGTGCCAATGGCACTGAATAGGGGAAGTCACTCCCTGCCCAAAGGGGGCATCTACACATCCCATTGCCAGTACTGCAGCCAGGGCATTTAAATACCTGAAATGGGCATAAACTGCCCATAAGTAGGCATCTAGCCATCCCAATCATTTTCCCTTCTCCTAGCTAGAGCCACACCACAAACACAAGCAGAAAAGTAATAACAAAGTGAACAAAGAAATTTTGAGACAAAAATGTAAATACCCCACCCTTTTTTTGGTACAACTTAACTTAGAAATTGAAAGTACACATTCCGATTGCCCCCGAGCATAGTTTAGACCAGATTATTACAAATAAAAAAAGGAAAAGAAAGCCCCGACTTCACTTCATCTTTTATTTAAAGAAAAATAGAGACTTCCACAAACAACACTACTATTTGTGCATACTAAACTGTTCAGACTAAGTTAATTTGTCCACAAAATCTCTTGCCTTCTCCGACGTGTCAAACAGATGTACAGATCCAGCTCAGGTGATCCAAAGCACCACCCAGATACCTCAGATAATACTGGATCCCGAGCTCCCTCAGGCTTTTCTTGATGCCCTCATAGGATTTTCTTTTCCAGATCGGAGAGGTTCTGGAAGAACATGATCGTAGAATCCTTGTAAACTAGGGCCTTCGGATCCTTCCCTTGGATTCTGTAAGCTTGCACGATTCTGTCCTTATCTCTATAGTGATGAAACCGCACCAAGATCAGACAAGAACATTTGTCCAGACCTGACCTCCACGCCGTGACCCTGTAGCCCTCTCAATCTTCAAGCTTCTCATTCCAGCCTCCAAGTTAAGGAATTTCAGCAGCCAGTCCTCAATAAATTCCACTGGCTGCTCACCTTTTTTACCCTCCAGCATACCACTGATCTGAATATTTTTTCTCTTGCCCCTATTCTCGAGGTCATCAACCTGGTCAAGCAAATTATGGACCTGCGTTTCCAGTGCCTAGATCCTATCCTTTGAGGAATTGGTATCAGCTTCCACCATTGTGACTCTGTGTTCTACCTCACCTGTCCTTTTCTCCAGGTTTCCCAGCTGCTGTTCATGCTTCTGCAGCCTGATAGAGATAGGGGCTAACTTCTCCTCTATCTGCCTGCCCAACATCTCACAAGATTTTATCAATTCCTTTACCAGGACCTGGTAAGAAATCATGTCCAAGGATTCCTGGGCCTCTCCAGCCTTTCCAAAGTCCCAGGATATTGTGGTGGTCCAGGTAGGGCAGGTTAGGACTGCGTTGTGGTGTGGAGCTCTGCAATGCGATCTTCCCACATTGCCACCATCTTGGATCTCCCCTCTGTCACTTAATTTAACACCAGAAAGGAGAATTGTTGGCAGTAAAACTACCCAAGTTTCTCAGCCCAACCGTTGTACTTTTATCTGCTAGAGTTTAGAAGAGTAAAAGTTGATTTGTTTGAAACATGCGATATCCAGGCATGCCTTGATCAGATGGATTTGTTATAGATACTAAAATGTAGAACTGGGGATACTGGAGATCTGAAACAAACAAAAACATAAATTGCTAAAGAAATTCAACAAGGTCCGGCAGTATGTGTGCAGAGAAAACAGAGTTAATATTTTGAGCCCTGTGACCCTTCTTCCGAACTAATACCAACTTGAAAAAGGTGGTATTCACACTAATGATGGGGGCTGGGTGAAAAAGGAGTGAGCAGATAGGTGTAGAGTGAGCCCAGAGATAGAAAGAGAGAGAGAGATGTTTTAAAAAAGATAAGTATATGATACGATGTTCCTTTGTTTGTCTACCCTTTCTCTCCTTCTCGCTCGCTCTCTGTCTCACACACACACTTTCACTCTCTCATTCTGTCATTCTCTCACTCTATTTCTGTCTCTCCCCACACCCTGACTTCCCGGCTCACCCCACCTCACAACCTCCGGTGGACTGAAATATTAACTCTGTTTTCTCTTCACAAGCGTGGCCAGACCCGCTGAGTTTCTCAAGAAATTTCTATTTTTGTTTGGCAGGTTATGTCTTGTGGGGTAGTCTAGAACATCAGGTTTTTAAAAAAAAGGCATCATTCATTGAAGGCAGAAGTGCAGAGAATCTTTATTTGTAATCACTAAGTAGATGTGGGCATTAATTGCATGTCCCCAGGTGCCCTTCAGAAGGTGGTGGTTGTCTATGAGCAAACTAGATGTGAGAACAGGAAGTCAGATTGAATTCCTGGTGACCTCAGCTCACTCAATCATGCACCAGGATCAGGACAGTAATTGATGCCATCTATGCAAGATCACAGCAGTTCATTTTCTTTTCCTATGATGAAATTGATGCTGTCATCCAGGTTTTGAAACAATATAGGCTTCTTCTCAAGGTACAGGGAGTCATTGACTCCACACACGTGGTCCTGACTGGGCTGTTTCACAGCACTGTGAAATTATCAAAAGGTAGAGATTCCATTTGATTACTGTGCAGTTGATCTCTGTTGACACTTCCTGGAGGGTACGGCCTCTATCCTAGCAGCTGCCACAGCTCCTATGGCCTGAAGCGTTCTTTTGTACCTGATGCATATGGGGCTCCAAATGTCTTACAAGGCTGATTACTGGGGTCAAAGGATATAAACAGTAGCCATGTTTCACAACAACAACTTAACTGATGTGTACAAAGTTAAAAATCACACAACACCAGGTTATAGTCCAACAGGTTTAATTGGAAACACACTAGCTTTCGGAGTGACGCTCCTTCATCAGGTGATTGTGACAATCAGGTGACAATCACCTGATGAAGGAGCGTCGCTCCAAAAGCTAGTGTGTTTCCAATTAAACCTGTTGGACTATAACCTGGTGTTGTGTGATTTTTAACTTAGTACACCGCAGTCCAACACCAGCATCTCCAAATCTTAACTGATGTGGAGTGCATATATAATGTCACCCATACTTTTACCAGGGCCACAGTGAAGCAGACGATAGGTTTGTTGAAAGTGTTGTTCTGCTGCTTAGACTTATCTGGGTAAGTGGCTAGGGTAATCTGGGTAAGAGTGTGCTGCATCATCCTGGCAAACTGTGTTCAGCATGATTGGAGTAGGTAATGAGTCAATATGCTTCATGCTGAGGAACTGGAAGAATGGAAGCAGTCCTGACAGGAGGACAAGATCACTGGGAGGATGAAGCTCTGTTTGTGCATGACAGAGCTCAGCTGTGTTAAGTGCTAACCTCCAGATAGCCACTGATTGACACCCAGTTCCAGTAGATATGATTTGGGTGCAGTAGACAAACATGAAATGTAAAATAATCATTCGTCATGGTGCCAGTATTTGATTTGCATTTTGAGAGCAAAGTGCAGACTTTATTCATTCTGTTTGTGTTCGCTTTTGGTGTCTGTAAATGAAAGTACATGTTTGGAATTGTCCGATTGCTTGCCTGTATGTGATGCTAAGGTTAGGTAACCTGTTTTGCCTGATAGTTAAACAATGACTAGAGTGAGATAATGGGGTTATATTCGAGGGAGGGTCAGCCTATGTACAACGAATGGCATTGCTTTGTGGCTGTTGTATCATTGTATTGCCGTGAGAAGCAGTGCCAGATTTCCAACACTAGTCAAGTGACCTCGTAGACATGATGTGAGCACCAGGGATGCAAGTCCTTCAGTGGATACCTGTTGAGCGGCAAGTTGTTGTGGGAACAGCGAATGGTAGGATAGAGCTAGAGTTGGTTTGGAAGGGTGCCATAAAATCGAGGCATGTAGTTAATCAAGCGAGTTTGGTAAGATAGGCCTCACAGAGAGAAACTTTTTGTGAAGTTAAAAGTGCACAGTCACAATCTTGATTCTTTGTGAGAATGAAAAAATGTTAAAAATGTTTTCATTCAATTTTCTTTTTTTTAATCTCTCTCATTCTAATTTTCCCACCTTGTTCTGTGTTTGTATTTGATTCATCGGTGAATTCATCCACAATCCTTCATTCTGATTGGTCATTGTACTGTGCTATTGCATGTCTTGTTCTCTGAGGTCCACGGTGCTTGCTTTTGCTCAATATGCCATTAACAGTTCACGCTTTCAGTAACTTGCTGGATAAAAATATTTAATAGCATAAACATATTTGAGCGAATCTTACAATAACAACAGATGCCCTTTGATCCCCTACTGGCCTGTAATAACAGTAGCTGACAAATTATTAATATAATCCAATCCCCAGAATGTGGGATGGGGATAGAAGCTATATGTCTAGATTAGAGTGGTGCTGGAAAAGCACAGCAGGTCAGGCAGCATCCGAGGAGCGGGAACATCGATGTTTCGGGCAAAAGCCTTCCCAAAACATTGATTTTCCTGCTCTTCGGATGCTGCCTGACCTGCTGTGCTTTTCCAGCACCACTCTAATCTAGATTCTGATCTCCAGCATCTGCAGTCCTCACTTTTGCCTTTGCATAGGAGCTATAAGCCCCACCCTGACCCACTTCCCAAGGAAAAGTAGGAACACTGGAATTTTAAACACAAAATGTACTATATATTACTGAAATTAATGCTTTTCTTTATTTATTCTTGAGACTTGAGCATCTCTGACAAGGTCAACAAAAGTCCTTCAAATGGGGTCTCATTTATCTGTTAGTTTGATGATGTCCAACTTCATTATGTCATGTTAGCGTCAAACAAATGGTTTCTATAATACCAACAGAACATTTTCTTAGATCTCTGTTGTGTGCTAACAGAGTTAATAATCCAACTAATAAAATCTGTGATGTGGAAGATTCGGTGTAATGAACAAATAGCTCAGACCAGTGGAAGTCTCATTATTCCAGTAAGGCATTCTAAACTTGGGTTCTATAATATCAGACTCAGTAGACATCTCTTATCCTTATTATGGTGGAGATGCCATTGGGAATCAGAAATATGTCAACATTAGCACAAATATTAACTTAAAGGCATTAATTATTACTTTTTGCAGAGCACTTGTAGTGACTGTGTTGTATTAGTGAAAGTTTATATGTTGCATGCAGAAAGTTTTCTATCATTCTGTAAAAATTCTCTTTATCAAGTAAAATAAATAGTCCTTTTAAAAGTGGGTATCTGTTAAGTACATGTCATATTCATAGGCACTTCTGGAACTTCATTCATTTTGATTCGGTTCATATCATTCCCAACTGGTGTGATAAATGCTTTATTTTTCTGTTAATTGCCCACAAAAGCTTCCTAACTGTGTATAAATGAGGACTAAGGGATAGATTTTATAGGGAAGCATGTTGTCTGCAATCACCATGGGAACACAGAGTCCCACCTTAGTTTGCCAGATTGACAAGCAGCATTGTAGTCCCAGCAGCAGCAGGTTTGAGTAGTGGTGATTGCTGGGACTATGGATATAAGCTTCTCATAAACAGGTCCTGGGAGCTTAAAGACATTTGAGGTCTGGACCCATCCTAGGGGAACCTAATAAACATTTTATAGAACTTGCATTTATCTTTAGGTGTATGGCCAGTGGCTTGCAGGCTTTGCAGTACTTTTCTGACTTTGGTATTGCATTCCAAAATGTTAGATCTATAAATGAGGCAATATCAATCCATGTACCACCGAACTCACAGAATGTTGGCCATTATATGTCAAAAACCACACGCACCAAAACAATTCTAAATGGCATCTAACTGAAACATCAATATTCAAAGGGAGTAATAAATGCAATTTGTAGTTGCTCATCTAATGGTAGCTGCCAGAAGCTGTTCTTAGCATCAGAGTTGGCAAAAAAAACTGAGGTCTTTGTTATTGGTGAAGATATTTTTTATAGATGTCATGAGGTGGCCATTTCTTGTTCAACTGTATGAGAGTCACAAAAAGGAAGTCACCATTAAACTTGTGTACAGAAGCCTTTCTTTAAAATTCACTCATGGAACATGGGCATTGTTGGCTGGGCCAGCATTTATTACCCGTCCCCAGTTGCCCTTGAGTGGTGAGCTGCTTTCATGAACCAAAGCAGTCCATGTGCTATAAGTAGACCCTCAATGCCATTGGGGTGGAAATTCCAGGAATTTGATCTAATGGGCACTAAAGGAACAGCAATACCTTTCTAAGCCAGGATAGTAATTGACAGGTGATGATGTTCCCGTGTATTTGTTGTCCTTCTCCTTCTTGATGACAGCAATCATGGATTTGGAAATTACTGTCTAAGGAATTTTAGTGAATTTCTGAGGTCATTTTGTAGATGGTACATTCTACTGTGACTGAACATCTCCAGTGGGCAGAATGGATGTTTGTGGATGTGGTGTCAATCAAGTGGGCTGCTTTGTTCTGGATGATGTCAAGCTTCTTAAGCATTATTATTAGAGCTGCACTCATCCAGGAGAATGAGGAGCATTTCACCACAGTCTTGACTTGTGCCTTGTAGATCATGGACAAGCTTTGGGGACAGGAGGTGAATTATTCACTGTACTGCTAAAATACACAATGTATTTATATGGTTAGTCCAGTTCAGCTTCTAGTCAATGGTAACCCTAGGATGTATACAGTAGAGGTTTCAGTGATGATAATAGCATTGAATGTCAAGATTGGTGGCTTGTTGAAAATATACATTGCCTTGTATTTTTGTGGTGTGAATGTTACTTTCAATTTTTCAGCCCAAGTCTGGGTATTGTTCAGGTCATGTTGCATTCAGTGTTGAACATTGTGCAATCATCGGCAAGCATCCTCACTTCTGACCTTATGATGGAAGGAAGGTCATTCATGAAGCAGCTGAAGATGGTTGGGCCTAAGATACTACGCTGAGGAACTCCTGTTTTGGTGCTAAGATGACTGACCTGAAACAACCACAAGCATCTTCTTATGTGTCAGCCATGAATCTAACCATTGGAGATTTTATTCTGATTCGCATTGATTCCAGTTTTTCAAGAGCTCCATGATGCAAAGCTCAGTCAATTGCACACTTGATGACAAGGGCTGTCACACTCACATCACCTCTTCTTTTCAGCACTTTCGTTTATGTTAAGCTGCAATGAGATCAAATGCTGCATGGCCCTGGTGAACCCAAACTGGACATTGGTAAACAGGTTATTGCTGAGCAAGTACTGTTTGTTAACACTGTTGTTGATACGTTTCATCACTTTACTGACAATCGAGAATAAATTAATGAGGTGGTAATTGGCCAGGTTGGATTTATCCTGCCTTTGTGTACAAGACATACCTCAGCAATTTTATACATTGTCAGGTCAATGCCAGCTTTGTAGCTTTACTGGAACAGCTTGGCTAGAGGTAAGGCAAGATCTGGAGCAGAAGTCTTCAGTAGTATTGTCAGAATGCTGTTGGAGCCTATACCTTTGCTATATCCAGTGCACCAAACCATTTCTTGATGTCATGTGGAGTGAATCGAATTGGATGAAAACTGGCATCTGTGATGCTGGGGACCATTGGAGGATGGTGAGATGAATCAACCGCTCAGCACTTCTGACAGAAGATTTTTGCGAATGCTTCAGCCTTGCATTGATTTGCTGGGCTCAAATTGGGAACATTTTTATACTTTATAAATTCTAACATTTGTGATCACTCTGGGAATACCGGGGCTCGATTTCTAGTATGCTAGCCCAATGAGTTGTAGCAGCTAGGCCTCAAAAACTGTTTTAAAATAAATAACCATGGCTACAGAACTGCTTTCAAGTTAACTGTTAACTTCAGCCAAATAGAAAACCCACATGTCCCTGACTCAAAAACCAAAAACCCTAAATTACAATCAATGATATTAAATATGCTCATATAAACCACAAAATCTACATTATTGTTTGTAAGATTTGAATTGCCCAAGAGAGCAGAAATTTAAGTTTCTGTGTTGTGACCATGTGCATTGCATAATCGTTAGAATGAAGGAGTTTTTCTTCAAGTAAATAATCAGTATGTCGAAAGAAAAATGCAACTGTTTTCTGATGAAGCTGATTCAAGAATATTAATGAGAAGTTTATGGACAATTTTAGGGAAATTAAGGATGCATTCAAGTGGTATGAATATGGATGAGTTCAGAACTTATGAATATGGATGAGGGCAGGAGGTCAGAATATTATTAATTAATTCCTATAGGGTATGCAAATTTTTCTTAACAAGAACCTGATAATGTTTGAATTAGTCAATAATGATAAACCCAGCATATTTCAAATATCCGTATCTATCTAAGTAATATCATACTTCTATTAATTATGGCCTCAGGATTGCTTTGATAATTCTGTCAACCTATGCTTTGTCCCTACTACTGACTGTGTTCGAAGAAATTGTCTATTTCCAGAACAACTCACCAAGTGTGCCATGGCCAACACAGAGCTGTATTTTATGTCCCCCCTCCCCTGTCACCTGTGTATTTGAATGCGGGACACAGGGCTGGTAAAATCGATGCGTGGTCTTCTCATCATATTCCCATCCACTTGTCTCTCATTTTACATTGAGTAGGGAAAGTTTCAGGCCCTCTCACCACTGAGCCTACTCAGCTCTCCTTTTATTTCCATGTCAGTGTTACCCCTGACGAGGCAAGGTAGTACCAAGAAATATTCCACACCTGCTGTTAAAAAAGACGCAACAAGAAATTGAATATAAGCTACTCCAGACTGTATTACCATGGGTCTTACAATCTACTCAATGGTGCTCAAGGATCTTTTGCAAAAAGTTCCAGGTGAAGTGAGAGTGACAGCCCTTGTTATCAAGGCCGCATTTGACCGAGTATGGTAGCAAGGAGCAAGGATGTACAATGTCATAATCACCAAGAGTTTCTCATCTCTCACAGGTAGCCAAGTGTCTGACTACAAGTTCCCCTAAATGCTACCTGCTAACCTGACTTGGAAATACGTTGCCATTTCTTCAGTGTCTTTGGACCAAAATCCTGGACCATCCTCCCTAACATCATTGTGGGTCTACCGAGCAGCAAGTGGACTGGAGCTGCTCTCAAAGGCAGCTCATCAGCACCCAGGGCAACTAAGGATGGCCAATAAGTGCTGCCACAGGTAGTGATGTCCACATTTCATGAATAAATTAATGAAGAAGAAGACATCCCTCTTCCACATCATTCCCTCGACAGGACCTCCAGATCCCTATCTGCATAGCAGATCACCAGTTTCTCCCTAACTGCCATGTCCATGACAAATGTCCCCAACCGTGCTAGGCAGCTCAAGACAGGCAGTCCTTGACTGAGTACACAACACCAAATTTTTAAATCTGATGCTAGAGCCAGAAACCCTGGGATGACCTGGAAACAGCAAGTACTTCCAACTGCAGCAATGATGTGGAGATGCTGGTGTTGGACTGGGGTGTACAAAGTTAAAAATCACACAACGCCAGTTTATAGTCCAACAGGTTTATTTGGAAGTACTAGCTTTCAGAGGGCTGCTCCTTCAGAAGGTGAATATAGTGTCTTAAGATTTGGGAAGGCCTGTTCCTATCACATTCCTTGGACTTTGTCTGTAGCCTGAGTCCCCTCTACACTAATGTATATCGCCATGGCTGCAGACTCTCTTACTGCGCCCCCCCAAATAATCTCCTGTGCATTCCCAGCTACCTTCCCCCCAGCCAACCCTCCCTCCCATTTTTTTCTCAGCCCCTTCAGGTCTCCCCCACATTCCTGATGAAGAGCTTATGCTCGGAATGTCGACTCTTCTGCTCCTTGGATGCTGCCTGACCGGCTGTGCTTTTTCAGCACCCACTTTTTGACTCTGATCTCCAGCATCTGCAGTCCCCACTTTCTCCTGCAGTCATCAAAGTCACTGTTCAAAGATCTGTGACAAATGAAGCTTTCTGCAGTCAGACACTTAGCTGCCTGTGAGAGATGAGCAATGCTTGGTGATTGTGACATCTCATGTCCTTGGAATATATGCAGAGGCTCCTCATCTTTCATATGGCTCTGACATTACCAGATTCTGCCACATAAATAATACTTCAGCAGACATTGTAACAGTACAAGTGAAAATATATTGACAGAAGTGATGGCTTATTTATAATGATGTAGCACCCATGTTACCTATGTGTCTTAATAAATTATCTTTCTCTTCTGCCTCCCACTACATCTAAGTGCAGTTCTATAGTGTACCTGCTCTGTGATTGTTGAAGAGTGTTGGCCCAGTCAGGACAAGTTTCATCATCCCCATGATTCCTTGCCATTGACACTGCACATATGTGGCTGAATTGATGGAATGCAGAGTCAAGTATATATCTGGCAGCCATTGAGTCATCTGTTGGCTCTGAGTCTCTGAGATAGCCATCAATCTTTCCATAGAGACAGCCAGGTACACTCATACCAGAGCCATCACAGTAGTGAGAACATTGAAGGACTCCTTAACCTTTTATTCCGGTCTCCGGAACACTTGACTGAGGTTCCTGTGTCTGTCTTTACAGGTTGACTATGTCACTTATAGCCCAGAATAGGGGCACCTCTTCTGTGTGGGGCTGAGAAGGTTCCTAATCTCCAGCAATCCTCTGTGTGCCAGAGAACATGGGCACTTCTTCTCTGACTGGCTGCACGAGTCAGTAATGTGCCCACCAAATTGTGTCCACTAGCCTAATCTAGAAAGAAAAGCCACTGAAGTGAAGGTTTCTGAGACTGTGGAGATTACAGGTGAATTTCTTTGCCAAAACATCTTCTGAGAAGTCAGATAACAGCTTGTGTGGAAGAAGAATTAGTTGGTGCTAGTGTTAATCACAGAGAAACATAGCACAAAGGAGCATATTGGGCTGGTTGACCATTGATGTCTCCTCACCAGCCCATGAGCAGTCACTCAACTCTCTTCAACTCATAAGGAATGAGCACACCTCCATCTGCCTTGGACCTCTTAGCCCAGTCGTGGCCAGAAATTCCTGCAATGAAGGAAAGAGAAAAAAAATATTAGGATGGAAGCAGGCTATTCAGCCCATTGAGTCTACATCAAACAGCATCCCACCCAGACCTATCCTTCCTCTATTCTTGTAATGCTGCAGTTCCCATGGCTAATCCACCTAACCTATACATTCCCGGCACTATGGGCAACTTAACATGGCCAATCCACCCAACCTGTACATCTTTGGACTGTAAGAATCCGACGCAGACATGAGGCAAATGTGCAAACTCCACGCAGACAATCACCAAAGGCTGGGATTGAACCTGGGTCCTGGCACTGTGAAGTAGCAGTGCTAATCACTGAGCCACTGTGCCACCCAGGATGCAAGAGTAATTGGTTCTCAGGCAGGAGCAGTAGATATGGTGAGAAGTCTTCAGCGAGTGAGCTGAATAGGCGGAATGTAGAAAGGCTTAGTAATGTTGAGGGTGAGCTGGATGTGAGGCCTTGAGTGGACATGATGCATGTGATGCTGAGTATTTTAGTATATCCATCTTGGTGAGATGCATGTGCAATGGAAGAGTTAGAGTGAATGCTGGTCATATGAATGTGAAGTAGCAGAAAGAATACAGTGCCACTTCTCCTTACAGAGTGCGAGTGATCATTGATTTAATAAGTAAATCCAGGGGAACATCATCTCAGAATAAGGGTGGGCCATTTAAAAGTGAGAGGATGAGGAATGTTTTCACTCAGGAGATAGTAAATTTTCAGAATTCTGAACCTAAGATATTGTGAAAACTCAACCATTGAGTGTGTTTAAGACAGAAATTAAATGGCAGATCCAGCTGGAGGGCTGAATGGCCTTCTCCTATTCATATATTCTACAAGCAAGCAGTCCCACACGAGAATCATGCTGAACACATATTGAACTTTTTAAAAACTTTATACTGAGTATGATTGTGTAGTTTGTGCTGTCAATGTAGCACCCTCAGTACCAGAGGGACACTGTCTCAGCTGTATATGATAGAAATGACAAATAAAAGTTACTCTACTCCATACTCTAATCTAAAAGTACCAAGAATATTAAATGGTGGTCATGTGCATGTGCAAATGTTGCAATAATTGCTCTTAGGATGTTCCTTGTATTTTAATGTCCAAAGCAAAACATCTTTATTTTCTTACTGCCAAATCATCCATTTCAGTATTCCTCATAACTGCACATTTTCAATCCAGATGAGAATTAATTTGTCAGAAGAATGGAGATATCTTAAGTGAACAATATCCTTGTGGGAGGATCTGGACTTGAAATAGGATGCTCCTAATTATCTAATGGTATGATGCCCCTCATATGTCTTATTTAAAAATTTAAAACTTTTTTTTAAAAATCTGTAGGTATTGTAATCTTTATATTTTGAAATGGATCATTTGAAATTTCAATATATATGTTAATTGTAACTGTGCAGTGTTATCCACCATTGTGATAGTAAGTGACAGTCAGAATAATTTTAACTTTGGGCAATGTCCCGACTGTCACATAGACTTGTTGGTAATAGTCGAAGACATAAATAATCAGAAAACGTCCTCCTGCGTTATGTGAGAAGCAACATTGCTAGCAGCTATTGATGCATCAGAGTTTTTCAGACAGAAGGAAAAATTTTCATTTATTTGTTGCTAGGCCATCAATTCAGTACATCATAGCTCAGTTGGTTGGACTGCTGGTTTATAGTGCAGACAACGTGGATTCAATTCCTGTACTGACCGAGGTTAACATGCAGGTTCTGCCTTCTCAACCTCATCTCTCACCTGAGGCACAGTAACCCTCAAGCTAAATTTTCCACTAGTTATCTCTCTCTCTGATGAGGGAACAGTTCAGAAGAAAACTCTTAACCCAGAGAATAACAAGAATGTGGAACTTGCTACCATAGGAAATAGCCGAGGTAAATAACATACATGCAATTATGATGATAATGGATAAGGGTTATTCTAATAACAGTCAGATTATACACACCAGGATTTACCATTTGGACTAAATGACCTGTAAATGCGTAACATAGTGGCTTGAGAACGTAAATCCAGTTTGAAACAAATCTGGAGGTCTTACTGATGGAAATGGACGAGAATACAGGTCATCTGTAGACCTTCCAAAAAAACTCAAAGGGCTGAACCTTAGCAGAAATCTGCTAAGTGCAATATTTGGCACATTTCCTCGAGAGTTTAACTCCACAAAGTCCAGTGGATTTTCCCAAACTAGCCTAATTAACCAGGTGCCACACCTCCATGGCACTCAGCTTGCCCAATGGTTACCCAAATTCCCAAGCTCAGCACAAGGCAGAGGTACTTATCACTGCCAGAATATCAGGATTCCTGGCCCCAGCACTATATAGAACATAGAACATATCAGCCAAGTATTGTCAGTCTAGCAATTTTTAAGAAGATTTGTAGCTCAAGTTGATGATAAGTCTGTAAGTTAGCTCACTGAGCTGGAATGTTTGTTTCCAGACGTTTCATCACCATACTATGTAACATCAGTGAGAGCCTCTGGTGAAACGCTGGTAGTATGTCCCATCTCTCTATTTATAGGTCTTGGTTTCTTAAGGTGGGTGATATCTTTTCCGGTTTTGATGGAGTTCTGGTTAGAATGCCATGCCTGTAAGAATTCTCATGTATGTCTTTGTTTTGCCTGTCCTAGAAAGTGTGTGTTGTTCCAGTCAAAGTGGTGTTCTTCCTTGTCTGTATGTACAGAAACTAATGATAGTGGGTCACATCTTTTGGTGGCCAGTTGGATCCACCGCAACTGGTGGCAAGGTTCCTGCTAGCTTGTCCAATGTAGTGTTTTTTACAGTTCTTAAACCGCGACTAATGAACCTCAAGGATCCAATAGATACTACCAGCAAAACTAATGCCATTTACAAGATACCATGCAATAACTGTAAAAAACCCTACTTTGGACAAACTAGCAGGAAACATGAACACCAACTGGCCGCCAAAAGACACAACCCACTATCACTAGTTTCTCTATATACAGACAAAGAAAGACACCACTTTGACGGGACAATACACACATCCTAGGACAGGTGAAACAAAGACATGCATGAGAAATCTTAGACGCATGGCACTCTAACCAGAACTTCAATGATAAACACATAAATTTAGATCCTATCTACCTCCCCTTGAAAGAAAGAACCAGAAATGACCTACCTTAAGAAACCAAGACCTATAAATAGAGAGGTGGGACATACCACCAGCGCTTCACTGGAGGCTCTCACTAATGCTGTTACCTAGTATGATGACGAAGGGTCTGAAAAGAAACCTTCAAGCTCAACAAGCTAACTTACATACCGTCAGTCCAGAGCTACTCTGCACAGTTCAGGACATTAACTCCAGACATGGCAGAGAAAGAGAAATTGGTGCCTAACTTTACAGACAGGGACCTGGAACTCCTGGTGGATGCAATGTGGCAGAGGAGAGCCATCCTCTTTGTCCAGAATGGGCAGAGAAGTCTGTACCACCAGTGTCTGAAAGTCTGCTCTGAAGTTGTTCCCCCAGGTCAGTGTAGTCTGAACCATCCAGAGGAACACCCAGAAATGTGGGAAGAATTTCATTGATCTTCTCCATTCTGTCAGGGTATGTACCACCATCTTCTCTGTGCAACCTCACCTACAACACTCACATCCTACCAAACCTCATGTCTTAGCACTCTCACATGCAACATCTTCCCTCACTCACTCTAACTCAATCCCATCAGACTAATAACCCTGCCTTGCCTCGGTGCTTACTTTTCATTACCCTAGGACACATCTCCACCTTTATCCCTACCTGAATCAATAATGACACCTATGGCAGTCACTTTTATCTCACTCAATTCCTCCCATTGTCTCATTTCAGGAGGCTATGGTCCACAATAGGGCAGAAAGAGCCAGGACATGTGGTGAGGTGCCCAACATATAGCTCCGCACCCCCTATGAAGATAGGATCCTGACTGTGATCACCCCAAGCACCAGACTGACTGTGCTCAATTCTGGACTGATATCAGATGCTGCTGTGATATACAGCACTGAAACCCTCTGCCTGAAGTGTGTCTCCTAGCACTAAAACTATAGAAGTTGCGAGTCAGACCACATTTGGAAGCTGTAGTTATTTGGTCTCAGCAAATTGAGGGGGGCTGTTACTCTGCCCAAGTTTCAGCCAGCTGCTTCTGCTCTCCTTCTGCTTAATGTTTCTTTGAATTTGAAATAGAGCTCTTGAAACTCAAGTGAAAGAATTATTTGTCCAGTCTTCTACTTTTGTTGCATAAGCATGGACAAGCTCAAAGACTAGGAGAAAGTGAGGACTGCACTTTCAAAAAAAAAATGCACTTTTTTTTCAGAAAGTATGGCGCCACACTTTTCAACTCTCGAGCTCAAAAACTGAGCATTAAATGTGTAGGACTATGCTTTATTCACACTATTTTTAACTTCTCCAATGATAACCTGTTTCATGTTGGGGACAAAATCTTCCCTCCTGTTCTTTTTGGGCTCTACCTTAAAATGAGATCATAATCCTGAACTTTATGTTTTCTCATTTCCAAAAAGAAAATTCTAAATATTTGGCAACAGAGTATGGGAGATTTATTTGTAATAAACTGACAAAAGCATATTGTTTATACATTCCAAATTAAAAGATTTAATATATGTATTTGCTAATTGTGCTTACTTAGCTGAAGAAGAAAGCTCTAAAAAATCAACACTAATGCATAAGATAATGTTATTTAGAGTAGGCAGGAATGTGGATTTGAGATTACAATCAGAGTAGTCAGTGCACAACTCAAGGGGCTGAATGGCTGTTTCTTGCTTCTGGTTGCTCCTATGGACTTCATCACTAGAAAAAAAAGTTAGCAACAATGAAATAAGAGCATCCAAAAAATAAAAAGGAGTCCTCAAGAAAATCTCTCATGTAGTCCTCAAAAAATATTTTGACTTTGATGGCTGCCCCAAATAACTAGCATTATTTTAACATCTAAACATTTCCCCTAATACTAAAATAAACCTACCTTTAAAGAAAATTAATGGAAGTTGTTTGAAGAAATTATTGAGTTCCACATGAAGGCAAATGGAAGAAGAACTAATGGAGTCATTAAATCAGAAAGCTTTTATTACTCTTTCCATTTTAATTGTGTACTTAATATAAGTTGAGCTCTCTCTCATCCTCATATCTATTGAGCCTGTTCTCCAACAATATCAATGTATAATTAAACAGAAATATCGAATAAAAAGGCAACAATTAACAGAAAAAAATTCTGTCAAATTCATTAATCTTTGAATCTGGTAGCCCTATTGATGGCATTCATTCTGTTTATATGTCCCATTTTTCCTGCCCTCCTTTCCTAATGGAACTGATCTTTAATGACATAGCTTGGGCTGCCACTTTGCTGATATCAATGTTAGTATTATTCTGTGAGTTGGTAGTCTATTATGGAAAATGTCACATCAGAACCTATTTCTATTCTTTTTGTGTAGTATCTGTAGTAGTACACCAGCTGAGATCAACTAACTCAACATATCTCAAAAGACAAAACTGAGGTCTTCTAGCTTATGCAGGTATGAAAGTAAAGCAAATAATGGCTTTACACTTTTAATCATTAGGGTACTTGTAATTGATCGACTACCGTTCTAAGTGGACTGTATGGTAAAAATATTAAGGAATGAGATTCATGTCAGCCTTGGCTCAGTGCAGCACTTCTCTCCTCATGAGAAGGTTGCGGGTTCAAATCCACTGAATAATTTGAACATCTGATCTCACCCTACACTTGTGTGCAGTACCACATTGCAGGAGATCTGTTATCTTTAAACTGAGTTGCTAGCTCCCTGTTCAGGTGTACATGCATTGCCCAGCATTTATCCCTTAGTCAACTTGACAACAATAGATTGATTAATTATTTGGTACCTTCCCCTGGAACCGTAAAAGATGCAACACCTGCCGGTACACCACCCCTGTCACCTCCATTCAGGGACCCAACAATCCTTCCACGTGAGACAGAGGTTCACCTGCCTCTCCTCCAACCTAATTTACTGCATCATGTGCTCCAAAAAATGATTAATTAGATTGGAGATACCTAAGGATATGAAGGATAAAATGAAAGTACTTTCTTTCTATGAGGTCATAAACCACAAGAATGAATCTTGAAAGATTATCATGATTAATTCTTAATTTAACGGCCTTGGAACACAATCCAGGACGTCATGATATGCTACAGGATCTCACATGATGCTGTCTACGTGCATTTTAAAATATTATCTGGAAGAGATCAGCATTTGTTAGGGTTAGACTTCGCATTTGAAACCTGGATTTGCTTAAAAAAAAAATCAAGTTACAAATGTTGACCAAGGACCCTAAACCTATCGGATTCCAGACCTATTGTTATGCAATATTTCAAGAATGATTTAGCATTTGCAATTACTTACTCTAAGAAGTTCAATTTATGGTTATAACTTTAAAATTGTCAAAGTTCTTCAGCTTATTTATTAAAATTACAGCTCTGCTATGGAAGTAGATTGGTGACTGCTTTTCTTTTTCCCTGTAGTTTGCAATCTGATTTGATTTTTCTCTGCTAGCCTTTTGCTTGACAACACTGCGTGGTTAGCTTTGATCAATTGGAAATCAGTTTGGAATGTTGCACTCAAGGATTTCTATGGTCAGACAGACACAAGGGGAGGAATTTAAATTTTCCAGGATGGATGGGTATTGGTGAGGCAGCAGAGTGAAAAAGCAAATGATGCAGACGAGTTCAGAAGTCAGGAGAAACTCACCACCTTCTGAATTTTTCTGCAGTGCACTTAACGCATGAGAAATCTTCATGAGACGGGTTGATCTGAGACTTGAACGCGTTAAGGCATTTGTAACCTTAGATTCTATCTTTAATTCTCAGAATACAATTTCTCAGACTTCTGGATCTCCCTGTTTAAAAATAAGAGAGGACAAGGCAGATTGAGGAGCTGAGTAAATAACAGGCATTTTTAAAAACCTTGACATATGATCGTTTCCTCGTTACCTGAGTGAAAGGGTTTTGTTTAAGGGGTTTGTGATGAGAGCAGTCTTTCACTGATATGGAGGTGATTTCTAAGACTTGAGGTCATTTCTGCTGCTGGAGCTTCAGACTGGTTTTGGGGGCAACTTAGGCAACTCCATTCTGGACGGAAAAGAAGGATTGAACAAAGAGCTTCAGTTTACGGGAGGCAATACAGGATATAAATACAAAAGATTAGCTTACGAGATGTGACTGAGTACCTGTGTCTCAGTAAGATCAAACATTCTGGTCAGGTGGTTGCTGACATTTTCAGTTTTATAAAAGGAACCATTTTCCAAATGAGTCAGCTGGACTTGCAAAGGTGATATTGATCAAGCAGAGCATAAATGTCCTTGTCTCCTGCTTCTTCCAAGTGATCTCCTGCTAGTGTTAGTGAAATCTCACAGAATTCTCTAGTATGTTATCTCATCCAATTTCTTCTTCGAGTCCTGTATAGCAGAAGTCATCTGAAGTCTTGCTCCTGGTGAGTTGGTGCACACTCTCCCCTTTCGTCTCAGTCTGAATTCACTATTCTCATACTGAGGGACTCACCAAGTGCTGATAATGACTCTATATTAGCTTCTAAACTCACATTCTCAGTATTTGAGCTTGTGGCTTTGAGTGTCAGATCATAAGCAGGTACTTCTTTGTCAGAGGTCTGGTCTAGTTCTTGCCCTTCATGCTGAGGTGGCAGTGAATGACTAGGTAGTCATTCTTGGGTATCTGAAAGCATAAATGCAAAGGAGACATCTGAATGAGTGAAGGCAACTGGAATGAAAAGCATCTGCAACTTGTATTGTCTGTTAGATAACAGGATGAGGGGGAGCTGGAATTTGAAAGGAGACATAAGGAGGGAATACACCATTATCCTGAAAATATTTGACAATGCTGAATTCAACATACTCAGTCACATTGTACCCATGATGCCCCCTTTCTTCTCCAGGAGGCCCAGGTTAAACAGACATGCCTGCCTCCCACTATTCTCTATTCCTCCCTGTATTTATGAGCCATTTCACTTCACAAAAGGAGAAGGAAGGATCTCAGTGTGTTGCAACATAGCTGGATATTTTTGAAAGCTGGAAGAGGAGATTGAAATAATTAGTATTTTGTGAGAATAAGGTGAAATATCACTGACATGACTGCTGATGAATGAGTGATGGGAGCATGGTGTAACAATGGGTTTAAAATGTTGCTGGAGGGATAGGGTGGGAGATAGTATATGAAGATGCAATCAATAAGTTTCAACACCTATGCAAGCTTATTGCACTACAAGTCCTCTGGCTCCAATACTTCCACCGCCTGGCCATCAATTCCCATTCCCTTTTAATGTGTGGCTTGAGAGTATTGTGACACTTTTTCAGGAACATGGCATCCTTTCTGCTTTTCACATCCATCATTAATGGCTCCAGAGCAATATTAGAAAACCTCAAAGCCCTCTTCCTTTCCTGTTGTTTCATTAGTGCACTCATGCTTCCTGCCAATCTTTTTCCCAGAAATAGTCTGCAACACTTTCTATTCAATAAGTACGGTGTCCCTTTAAGGGTAGCAAGCTACATTGAAGATACCCAGACAAACTGTGTGAAGTGCTACCCATCTAAACTGCTGCATTTTCTGTTAAATGTGTAGCTAGTCTGCAATGCCTTTCATTGTGGACTGCAGAGTGAAATCATTTAGATAAGGAAAAAGCATGAATTTGTGAAAACTAACTAGTTGGTATAGGTGATCCCCCTTGTCAGAAAATAGATCTTTACCAATTTCTTCCCCTTATTCTCTTTTAGCTTATAATCCTCTCATTATTAAGAGCATTAAGCCTGCAAAGTACATGCTGTTGACATTTATATTTAAATCGGATATGACAGCATTGTTAGGTTTTGATTGATTTTTATTTATCTTCACTGATATTTAAACTGTGCCTTAAACATTGAGTTTTTTCCATTAATTTCATTTTTATTTCCAGTTTTGAGCATACATTTATATTGTTCTTAAGTTTCAGTTCCATTAATAATATTGGATTTATCTTGTTTATTTTGGGACTGAAATCTTCTGATAAATCCCCAAAAGAAAATACCTTTGTGAGAATTCTATTCCAAAGGGACCTATAAAAGAAGTACACTTACCAGTTTGTAAGTCAACAATAAAACTTTATAAATTTTTATACCCAAATTTTCTTCTGAATATCTCTTTCTGCACTCTTCCCTGCAATTGACTTATATGAAATAAAACAGAAAAATTAGAATTGACAAGAGTCAGAGGTGATAGAAAGGAAAATGGAGATCATAATGAAATGGAAGTAATACACATGATTATTTATTTCTCCACCTTTTTTCTCTGTATAACTGTTTCTAATAGAGATACAATACTTGTAGGAAGCTTTTTTTTAAAATCAGCAGGAAATTGTTTATTTTGTCTTTTGCCCTGATCTGCTTAACATACAAATCCCTGACCTGATACAACCCCAGAGCAATTTCATTGGGATTGGCTGTACTTGTATTGAATTAATTCAAATGTTTCCATTTACATCAAGAATAAAGCAAAGAACAGCCTGTGTGGATATTTTCAGTTCATCATGCTTTATCACAAAGAATGGAATCTTGATAAGATTTGAACAACATGGGCTTTGGTGAGATTTGTAGCAGAATTGTGAGACGTCCAGCGAGACCACTGGTCTTCGGGGCTAACCTGATGCATCATTTGTCCAACTGCTGCGTATGGAGCAGTGTTTCTTGCTAGGCAGCAGTGAATTGCCTACTGAGGAGGATTATTGCTTGTTAAACATCTTATAAACTACACACCTCATTAATATAAGAACATCAGAAATATGAGCAGGAGTAGGCCATCTGGCCCGTCGAGCCTGCTCCATCATTCAATAAGATTATGGCTGATCTTTTCAAGGACTCAGGTTCACTCAACATAACCCTTAATTTCTTTACTGTTCAAAAATCTATCTATCTTTGCCTTAAACATATTTGATGAGGTAGCCTCAACTGCTTTGCTGGACAGTATTGACCAAAGATCCACAACCCTTTGAATGAAGAAATTCTTCCTTAACTGAGTCCTAACTGCATCTTCTTTTCTTAGCAAACACACCAAAGGAGCAGAATGTCCAGAATTCTTGACAAAGAAGTCAGTGCAGGTACCTGGTAACTTCAGCTTGCTATTCACTACAAAGAGTCTCCTGGTTACTCAGCACCAAAAGCCATCACTCATTATGATCCAGCAGCATGCACTACCTGTCCACGGATATTGGCACCCAATATTAACCAATCTCTCAGGATTCTCATGGCACTTCTATGATCCACTTGAGGTACACTTAGGATGTACAGGTCTGCAGTGTAGAACTCACCAGGAACTAGCATTGAAAGACTGTTGCCAAGATACTTTGTACACAGGGTCAGTTACCCAGTCACAGATTGTATACAGCCACATCTCAAGGCTGCTCACTTGATTTCTTTGTACTTGCTGACTTAACACTTATGAGTACATTCATAATGTCATACATTGCCTTCCAATGCCATGCCGTAGCATGCTTGTTAGCACCCTGGACTTTCATTCAGAGCCTAAAGGTTCTCAGCACTGCAGTATTGACATGCTCTCTTATGCAGACATAGACACTGCTTGTCACTAGAAATCCATCTGGGGAGGGGGGATATCTTACTGAACAGCACACTAGAAATAGTTCATGGTAAGGTGGGGCTAGAATCAGAAGAGAGAAATATATAAGGCAGAGTAGGTGCTTCACAAGAAGAGTTGGTAAGATGTGGTGGGAAATCTCTCTAGGCTTCATAGCGAAAGCTATTGAAAAAACTCAGCACAACTTACACAGGTAAAATAATGTCAGATTCAGATTTTAGTATCTATTGGATGAAACAAACTGGTCAGATATAAAACTAAAAACTTGCAGGTATGAGATGTTGTATAAAGTAAATGTCCTGAAAGGTTTAATGTTGGAAACCACTTTCATTCCATTCGATCTGATGAATTCGTAAAGACTTGAATGGGCAAAGCGGACAGCTTAGGATCTTGAAGAGGACAGACCTGTTATCGTAATTCTCTTCAAAGGCTTAGTAATAATATCAAACATATTAACATAGCTTGTATCTGATTACAATCACGCAATAGTCTATATGCTGGTTAAGACAAAAGCACCTTCCCATCAGGACTCACTAGTGATTTTCTTCTCCAACTTCATCTGGAAAGTGTGTTTGGTGCCTTGGAGAGTGAGGAGAGAGGCAGTGAATGATCAGTGTGGCTCAATCTGTGATTGCATTGGAAGGTACCATGGGGAGTGAGAATATTTTGGAGTCATGGAGGACTAAATGAACTGAGTACCAGAAATGAACCTTTTTCAACCCAACGTATGCCCTTAGAGCCAATCATTGAAACGTGATGGTGCCACCTAACTACCCAGCTATATACTGGTAGTGGTTGTCTTTACACCACATATGGTGCATTAACATTCACAAACTCAGGGCTTCCCAAAGTATTTTGTAGCCATTGAAGTATTTCTGATATGTGGTCATGATTGTCCTGTGGGAAATATAAAAACAATTTTTGCATTGAGCAAGTTCCAGCAAACAACGAGGTGACAATGACTGATGAGTTGATTGAAGGACAGCTATTTGAAATATAGCCATGTGTTTTTGTTTTTCAAATCAATTTTAGGGAGCACACAGATTCAATATATCATTCAAAGACAACACCTTTGACAGTATTGACCCGAGTAGTGTACTTGAGAGACTTGAGCACAAATATCAAGTTAAGATTCAAGTACACAACCTTCTAATTCAAGCCCATGTTCAACCTCAAAGTCCTCTTCCTTTCCTGTTGTTTCACTCGTGCACTCATGCTTCCTGACATTTTTTTTGTCCAGAAATAGTCGGCAACACTTTCTATTCAATAAGTACGGTGTCCCTTTAAGAGTACCAAGCTACATTGAGATGCCCAGACAAACATATCCATTGCAATGTTTTCCCATCAATTTCTATGGCATTCCTTTAATAATTAGTGAGTTATTTAATTTGTCAACTTATTTTGGCTAAGAATGCACAGTTCTGCACATGTTGAAATGTTGTACTGTACATGTACATGGTTTGCTCTGAGCAAGAAATGTCTAAAGGAGTTTAAATTTGACTTTAGCTTTAATTCCAATTGAAACATATGGGCATATAACTTTCTCTTCTGAGGCTAGGTGCCATGGTATCTCATGTGCAGGAATCATCCTGATCCTAACCCTAACCTTTTGGGAAGTGAGGATGCAAGTTACTTTGTTGTGTTGTATCAGTCAATCAGCCCCTATATATTTCTGTGACATACACTTACCTATTGTATAAATCTTACCTGCTCCATTGGGGCCAGTGGTCATGGCTATCCTAACAGAGTGTAGAGGCAACACTCTGAAGTAGAATCCCAATGGTTGGCTGCACAATGAGGCTGGTCAGTATTCGCCCAGTGGTGTATATGCGGACATCCTCTGAGGCAATGTTGGGTTCACTTTCATGGAGAGCACTCGAGTGCAGAGTTTCACTTTACTACCAGAGCTAATGGGTTCTCTATAGTGACATGTCTCATTATATGTAGAGCACATGAGCAATTTATAAACATCAATTATTTCACATGTAATGATTCAGCACTTGCTATTCCAATGGAATGATGGAAATGTGAATGCACTTGTTACCAGTAATCCACAGCAGCATTCTGTGTTGTATTTTGATGTACTTTACCCAGGAACAAGGATGCAGCCCAAGGTACATGTGGAATTTGTTCTGCTCTATTGCAGCACATAAGACTCCAAATAGGTGTCGCATTAGGAAGGGGCTTAATAAGCAGATTTCATGAGCAGAACTGGTCATCAAATGCATCTCCAAAATGAGTACAATGCATTTATCCAAATTGCAGTGCTGCACTCTTGCCTAGATGCAGTTATCATAACCATAGGTCATGTAGACCATGTATTGTCTTGTTAATATTGATTGATTGCTGTGCACACTACGGTAGCACCATTGCCATTCCTGACATCATGTGATATGTTTTCTGTGGTTTGTAGAGGAATATAGAATTGAAAAAATAATACGTTCAGAGCTCAGTCTGAATGCTGACAATAAGCTACAATGGTTGCGATGAGAGTTCATTCAAGAAGGTGCAATGGAACAGTTGTGTCATAATCATGTGCTGTATTCCATCTCAGCATGTGTGATTTAACACAGATAGCTGCATGCATAGGGTTTTAATAAGTTATGTCAATCTCTGCCTGGTGGGCATGGCTTTATTATGGATATGCTGATGGGATACTTGCCTCATTTAGTGTCATTGATACTTATGTGAAGATGCCAGATTGCAGGGTTTCAAACTATGAGGGTTTCAAACTTGAAGTGGTCCATGTTTATGGTGAAGAGGGAAGTGGCCATAGAAATTATATCAAACTCACTGATGTTCGTTCACTCCCTTGTGATGGATGGGGAGTAATTAGAGTCATAGAGACAAAGTACAGAAATAAATCCTCCAGTCCTACCAGTCCGTAATGCTAAGCTAAACTAGTTCAGCTTGCCTGCTCCTGGCCCATATCCCTCCAAAACTTTCCTATTTATGTACTTATCCAAACTTCTTTTAGATTTTGTAATTGTGCCTACATCCAACACTTCCTCAGGAAGTTCATTCCACATGCAAACCATAAAAAAATTGCCCCCAAGTCTTTTTTAAATCTCGCTCCTCTCACCTCAAGAATGTGCAACTAGTCTTGAAATACCTTATCCTATGGAAAAGACAACCTTCCATACCTGGCAACATCCTGGTAAGTCTCTTCTGAACCCTCTCCAGCTTGATGGTATCCTTCCTACAGGAGAAAGTGAGGTCTGCAGATGCTGGAGATCAGAGCTGAAAATGTGTTGCTGGAAAAGCGCAGCAGGTCAGGCAGCATCCAGGGAACAGGAGAATCGACGTTTCGGGCATAAGCCCTTCTTATGCCCGAAACGTCGATTCTCCTGTTCCCTGGATGCTGCCTGACCTGCTGCGCTTTTCCAGTAACACATTTTCAGCTCCTTCCTACAACTGGGCAACCACAACTGGACGCAGTATTCCAGACGAGGCCTCACCAATGTCCTGTACAACCTCAACATAACTTCCCAACTCCTATGCTCAAATGACTAAACAATGAAAGCAAGCATGCCAAACGCCTTTTTAACCTCTCTGTCTATATGTGACATAAATTTCAAAGAATTATGTTACTGCATCCCTAGGTCCCTCTGTTCTACATCACCACCAAGGCTGTACTATTAATTGTTTGTCATACCAAAATGCAATACCAAGTATTTGTCCACACTAAACTCCATTTGTCATTTTTCAGCCCCTTGACCCATTTGATCATGAACCCTTTGTAATCTTAGAAAAGCTTCTTCATTATCTGCTACCAATTTTGGGGCCCTCTGCAAACTTACTAACCAGCCCTCAATTATTGTATCAATGTACAAGGATCCTTATGTATAAGCATGTAACCAGAGACTACCTGATGACCATTGCTACATTGGAAGATCTGATGAAAATCTAGTTTTGGATAAGGACCATAGGTAATAATCAAAACCATGCTGTGCCTCTTTGTTGCTTTAATGTTTTCCACCTCATCATCTACTTCTTTTTCAATATCTGAAGAATGTATAGAAGCATCCTCCTACTCACAATTCCCTTTTTGTGATTTTTCTTCTCCCTAAACATTCCTGTCTTCTTCACTGTTCTTTTCATACTCCAGTCCTGACAATAGAGTTAACAACCTACCCACAACCAAGACTAAATTAAAAGCAGTTTGACATTGACATCAAATCAATTATGGAAACTAGCCAGCACCAACACCCCTCTCCCCCATACACACGCTGCTAGAAATTAAACAGCAGTTTTGAACATAAATTTGCACCTAACCCCTATGGAATGCCCAAGTATTTTAAATAACAAGGCGGCAGAGTCTTTGGTGATCGTTAGCACATGATTTGCTGAGTGAATTTTACATACGATAAATTGGGTAAATCATTTCCACAAAAAGCTTAGGTCCAGTTTCTGGCCCAAGCATTCCACTGATCAGTATTGACAATTTTATCCCAAAGACCACAAATTAGTCTACGCTTGTCAAAAATTATAATGAAAATAATTATTGTCCATACATTCTGCTGTATGGACAATAAAGCACAGCAGCACTATAATGTGAACTCTTTACACTAATAAAACAAAGGAAAATGGTCAATTACCAAATATTGTCCTGCTGATGAGCAAAAGGCCAGCGATTTCCTATAATTTATATACCACCTCCAGCTAGCATCCTAAAGAAACATACAAATAGGATCAAACAAGAGCTCCTTAAAATAACACTTCCAGTCCTATCAGTCATCAAGGTGAACTGCATGGCCAAAACTATCTCAACGGTGACTTAAACCTGAATTTAAAAAAAATAAAGGCAGGCTGACTGCAGTCTGACTTGGGACATACTCAACATGAGACTTAAAGACACCTTTAACTTAATGTATAACTTAATGTGTTACCAAATTAAGCATAAATCAGAACTATAACCATGTTTTGGTCCCACATTATATTTAGAAGAATGGTGTCAAAGAAGAATATATCAATTGATATTACTCAAAGCCTTAACATTAAATCCACAATGTGAGATGAAACTAAATAAGCTTAGACATGCAAATCTACATCCAGCAAATTTGAGGATTACATAGATTACTCACAATACAGATAAAAAGAGATTTGCAATAATTTTAGTAAAGTTACATTCTGCAGTTCAAATTTGAGGACCATCTGCATTTTACAATAAAAAAATGTGATTTATCACAATTATACTTAGGTGAAGTGAGAAGAATGTGAGTTGACTCTTTATGACAGTCATTTTCAGAAGGTTGGAGAAGGAAAGGTGACCTGGTTTGATAATAACTACATTTGCAGTTTGCCTGAGTAGGAAGCGCAACTTTTTGATTCAGATTTTGATCTCATATGATTGGAGGCAAATTAGCATTGGATCAGAAAACAGGTCAGTGCTTGACACACTATCTGCAATAGTCTTTTTCCATTACCGCCACAGAGTACTAACTCAGGTTTGACAATCCCACTTTTAGATTTAATTCCATATGCCTTCAAACTCATCCATATGCAAACGAATAGGGAAAATATTTCAGTTAGTGTAATCTGCAACTGAGCCAAATGCAATCATCTCAGTCAGTAAGTAACGTGTGTGCACATTTTAACTCAATTTTCTTAACTTTATTTGGACACGGTTGTCACTTGAAACTGATGCAAAGCGTTCTTATTTATACCAGTTTAAACTAACTTCAGGATACTGTCACACATTTGTCCTTGATATTTCTCATGCATTCTTCTCCTCGATTGCATTCTTATTGCTATCTAATTTCAAATCAGTTGAATCTGCTGCTGATACCTTATTTAATAAGCTGGCATCATCTCAGGTTATTTTGGTCTGCAGTTTGTAGTTTTCTCCCAGGAATTCATCTGACTTGGAGGTCTGTAGATCCAGGATCCAGGATGGCAAGCTGTTATTTATTATGTGCTGCAGCATTAAATTTCAAACAAATTCTGGCTAAAAATGAAAACTGTTGGCTATGAGCAAAATGTTGGAAGTTAAAGGGAGAGGTTTGTAGTAACTGAAATTTATGGTGTTAACCTTATGACCATACAAATTGGTACAGGGCAAATGAGATTAAAGAAATGAATCTGTGACACAAAATATGTCTAACAGCTAAAATCCTGAAGAAATGTAGACAAAGGCAGAATTGGACTTATTACTCTGCAGATCACCCTAACCTTAGGACTGCGAACTCAGACAGAGAATCAGATAAATTGTATCAGGAAAGGGCTCATTATTTGGCCAGACACAATTGATGTCAGGAAAATTCATTGAGAGAAAGGGTTATTATTTTTATTGAAACCTGATTAATCACAACAAACATCCCTAAAAGGGTGTCTGGCAAGGTGTCCATTGCTATGGAAAGTTTCAGGACTTTCAGCACTCACTGCTGAGGGGGCAATATGGGTTGTGGATCATCAGAGACTGCCATCAATGTCTGGGAAAGTGGGAGTTGTACCTTCAGGATGGATTCCAGCTGAACAGTACTGTAACCAGTGATCTAGCGAGGTGAATAATTAGAAAATTAGAGAGATTTTAAACTAAATAGTGGGGACATGGGATCTAATTTGGGAGTTAATGAATCAATGTGTTAAGACAATAAGAGAACAGAGTAATAGCTTGGGAAATGATAAACAAAGAGTGACAGCAAGAAGAGACTACAAACATAAGAATAAATCAGAAGATAAATCTAGAAGGTTAGAAAAAATAATACAAGAATAAAACTAAAGGCTCTATATCCGAATGTACATAGCATTTGGAATAGAACAGATGAACTGATATGCTCAACAGAAATTAATAAGGTATAGATTTGATTCCCTACAGTGCAGAAACAGACCCTTCGACCCAACAAGTCCACACTGACCCTCCGAAGAGTAACCCACCCCAGACCCATTTCCCTCTAATTAATGCACCTAGCACTATGGGCAATTTACCACGGCCAATTCACCTAGCCTGCACATCTTCGGACTGTGGGAAGAAACTGGAGGACCCGGAGGAAACCCACGCAGACACGGGGAGAATGTGCAAACTCCACACAGACAGTGACCCAAGGCTGAGAATTGAACTTGGGACCCTGATGCTGTGAGGCAGCAGTGCTATCCACTGAGCCACCGTGCCACCCCATAGTTTAATAGTTGTAATGGATTCATGGCTGCAGCATGACATACATTGGGATGAGTTGATGGGATAAATAGGTGCGGACTGTGCACATCTAATGATCCAGTGATTGAAGGCCAGACTGAGGATGTGCAGCTCATTATGGTGTCCAATATCCTCAGTGTGAGTGAGCTGGTGGTAAGTATGATGAAACATCTGTTTGGAAAGGCCCATTGGGAACATTGCAAAGAGTTACAGTTGTTCAAAAAGGTTAATAGCATGTCTTTGAAAAATTGACAAGGACAGACATTTTGTGAATATTGTCACAACTCACTGAGATCCTAGTTTCCAAGTGCCAAGAGCTGAAGTTGTTGATCTCCAACATCTGCAGTCCTCACTTTCTCCTGGTGAAGTTGTTGATCATCTTCCTTCTCCTTCAAATTGAAGAGGTACAGGCAGCTGTCTCAGTGAGTTGTGATAAAATCAAACTCTGTTATTCCAAGAGTCTTCACAAATGTGAAAAGTTGGTTAAACCAGCAAATTGCACATTTTTACCTTCCTGATTAAGAGATTAGATATGATTTATTTTCTCATTAATGAAAAAATAGCTATTTATTGGAACAACTAGTTTTAACCAATGGCAAAAAGTAGACAAGTTGACTGTTAATTTATAACTCTATAACTTAAAATCTACCCCTTTCTTAAAATATCCATACATATAAAAAACAGGCACATGGAGACAAGACACAAATATTATGAATTGGGAAAGAAATATATATCTGAGAAGCAAGGTTCTGGCATCAATATGGATCACATATCAAAGTGTTGTTTTCTTGCACCTCCTTCCAATTCTTTGCGAAAGGAGCAATGCTGTGGATACATCAATTCCCAGTCTTTCATTCATTGCTTCAGGATTGATTCTTCTTGTGTCACAGGAGCTGGTTTTCCACTTTTCCTTTCAACTTTGCAGAAGGAACAACTTCAATTGCAGCTTACTGAAATTCAACTGATGTTGGATACATGAACAAGTTTCTTCTAAAGAAAGGAGATGGTTCAGAAAGATTAGAAAATAGGTTACCTCAGTGTAAGGGTTTTAGTTGAAAGCTCCATACAGAGGTTTTTGTGTAGAACACAAAAGGGGTTATTCAAAACTCAAAAAAATGTAAACTCAGTTGCGTGACTAATAAAGACAAAAGACTGTCAAACTCTCAAGTACATGAATTGGAAGAAACAGTTAAGTCAAACTAATAGATGTAATGCAGAAGGGAATTCTCTCTGGTATTTAGGTACTATAAAGTGATTGTATTTGACCATGCATTTCAAAATCTTTCATTGTGTTATGTAAGTAGCTTGCTATTTTATTTTATCTTAATTTATTTTGTATGATGAGCTTCTGTTTTATTGTTAAACAGAAGCTCAGGTTCTCACTAGGGACCACTCTGATATACCACTGTCTCGAGATGCAGGCTGTGGTACAAATTCCCATTCTCTAGACAGTTGCAGACTCTCATATTATAGTGCTTCTCTTAGCAGGTCTGACGCACTTTTGTTATTTGCTGGAGCATTCCTCCTTGTTAAAGATATTGTGTGTTTTTTCCCTGTGGCATCCTTAAATCTCAGCTCTTTGCATTGCTGACCATAATGCATGTGCAGGTATTTCAGGCTGAGTTTGAAGATCTCACAACGCTGTCCATCATTGGGTAGGCTCAATCAAATTGAATCCATACAACTAGCCGCATGAGCCGCTACTCATGATAAAGTGGCTGTCACCATTCTTTAAGTTTTAGAAGGTAAAAGATATCTTGGTTGAGTATGGTAGGGGAAGAATACTTCCTGGTCTACCAGAAGAGTCACTTCTCGTCAAGAAGATGTAGCTTATATGTTAGCCTTTTCACTTTGAGGAGGTCCTGTTGTTACATGTTGTTCCTTCGAGATCCTATGCTGTGCTGTTGAAAAATCCATTCAAAGTAAGATGGAGTTTTTTGGAACTCCTCTTGATTGAATCTGTCAAAATCTTTCAGCTCCATATGCAACAATGGGAATAGGGGCTGCAGGAATCGAATGAAGTTAAGGCAAAAATCAGGTCAGTCGTTAGTGATGGAGCAGGCTTTAGGACCTTGTTATCTACTCCTGATCACTTTTCTTATGATCTTGATATTTTTTTTCTCTCTCTCTCTCTCTCTCTCTCTCTAATTAATTCATCAGCAAGATGTTGGAGTCCAGAAGTTCAAAGATGAACTTACTTTAAGTTTCAGCCAATCAGTTCACTTCTAAAGAAGTGTTGTCTCATATTAAGAGCACGGTTTGATGTATATTTATTTCACAATCTTTGGGAAATATCTGCACATTTAAAATCTATTCTGCATCTTCTGTTGTTGCTTTGGGCACTCACTACAGCATGCTTATGTGTGCTATTTGCTTTGATAGCTCATTGCATTGGGATTTCTTTTGGGGGCCATATCTTGCTGATCTTTGACCCAGGAAGATAGATTGAGATGGAAGGTCAAGTCAAAAAGTGTAGTGTTAGAAAAGCACAACTGATCAGGCAGCATCCAAGGAACAGGAGAGTTGACATTTTGAGCATAAGCTTTTCATCAGGAAGTTTGCCAGGTGAGCCTCCCTGATTATGTTAATTATATGGATTAAACCTATTGCATTTAAAAGTATTATGTTGAATTTGGCATCAAGGAAAGATCAAAAATTCAAATCTTGATTCAAAAGTGACATGAAGGAGATAAGCCTTTGTTTAGGAGAGATTTCATGTCAGAGACAGAGACAACCTACTCAGCAAAGAATTTATGTTATGTGATGGTGATTACTCAATCTTCAAACATCATGTTCTGTTTCATCTATTAAAAAAACCACAAGAGCTGGTGCGCAGTTATGATTATATATTGATGTGCAAGTGTATGGAGAGATTGCAGAATACCTTGAATGCATTCTATTTGTTATCATGGAGTATTAAGGCCTATAGAAGTCTGCAGATGTGTAGTCTTACAGTAGGTAGCGACTGTAGCTATCATGAACCTCTGCAGACATTGTAGCATCAACTTCACAAACCAACCAGTACAAGAGTTTGACAAAAAGAAGATACTCTACAGCCAATCATAGCTGTATCAGCTTCTACTTAAGTCATCCAAAATTAAATGCCCTGACCTGTTGTCTCTTGTCATATTCTACATTCTATAATTCAATGATTTCTGATGTTTGATACATTCAACTCCTCTTAAAAATTCAAAATCTGCATATTTATACAACAAATAAAACAGAATTATTGCATATAATTAACTAATCTGATTCCAGATACCTATCTGTTAAATATTTAACATGACAGGCATATTTTACTCTTTGCAGCTGACACTTCCTGCCTTCCCTTACCTTTATAGAGTCAGAGTGGTGTAATTTTGAAGAATTAAGCTGTTAGTAGTGTGAACAGGTTTTGAAAACCACAGGACCTTGATGACATTAGAACAGTTGGAAGCTTTGAAAGGGATTGTGGGAGGGAAAAAGCAGTGACCAGCAATTAATAGCAGTTTATACTAATCAAGGAGCTTGTTAAGTAGTAGACCAGGTTGAGATTGGGCCTTCTAAATGTTTTTATGATGAGCCCAAACATACATATGCTTGTTTGTCTCTAGCTATATGTTCACCACATGCCCTGGTAATTAATGAGCATTAGTTTTTTGAATTTGTTCAGTGGATCCAAATAGCACTGGAATGAATACTGCTCCTATCCTCTCATCCATAGACCTTTCTGCTGTCTTCCATCTTGGGAAGTTGCCCATTCTAATTGGCAACATAGTGGTAGCCTCCAATATGGGTGTCATCTGTCTTCACCATTGGCACCTTGAAGACCACTCCTATCTCCTGGGGTGCTGGCGCCATGAGCTCAGTGATAAAGTACATTGTGTACACAACCAATTCTGATTTTCATGTATATTTGATAGTGAAAAACAAGTATCGCCTACTTTGACAATGTCAGCTAAAATCCTGTAAATATCCCTATTGTACAACACAATATATATTTCCGAGGATTCTGTCCATTATTGCAATCATGCAGCATTGTTCCCATATTTGTATTGTTCCAATAAGTATATATAATTCTCAAATTTAAGGATTGTAATCAATAGCATTGTGAGGAAATATTAGAATCTATAAAGTAAAAGCATACTTAAAATGAAAACAATTTTAAAATGATTCTCTCCTGGATCAATTGAAAATGTGTGTATCTGTCACTCAGTCATTCTCTAGTGAATTTTAACACCATCAAGCACTGATTCCTTTTGATAGCATTCCATTCACTGTCAAATCAAACTTCTTCAATGTTCAGAACGAATAGCACCAGAAGAAAAAGATAAATCTCGAAGAGACAGAATATCTTTCCTAGGCTGCAGGAATAAAATAAAAACTGTCAAAACATGAAGAAAAAAGTGTTTTAAAATACACTTTGAGTTCAAACTTCACAATATTGACTAAAAAGTTTAGAAAAGCACAGCAGGTCAGGCAGCATCCAAGGAGCAGGAGAATCGACGTTTCGGGCATGAGCCCTTCTTCAGGAATGAGGAAAGTGTGCCAAGCAGGCTAAGATAAAAGGTAGGGAGGAGGGACTTGGGGGAGGGGCATTGGAAATGCGATAGGGTGGAAGGAGGTTAAGGTGAGGGTGATAAGGTAAGGCTGCGCTTTTCCAGCAACACATTTTCAGCTCTGATCTCCAGCATCTGCAGTCCTCACTTTCTCCTAAAAAGTTTAGAAAATGAGAATTAGACAATGGCTGCCAAATGAAAAGCAGACAGCATTCTCATCTCAGGGCTTTTAAAATTTAATTTATAGCATTGAATTATTTTGATTTTATCTTTCTGCAGTGCGGAATAGATATGTTGAGGTAGATTATTTTGTAAAATAATTGAAGGAGTCTCAGGGACAGGTTGACTGTAGATTATTGAGGCAACATTAGGAGAGCCTACTTCAAGGAGAATTTTAAGATCGTACTCTGCCAACCAGTAAAAATCATCAGATCTTTATACATTTTAAGTCATGTACACAGTCTAAAATGGTCTGGTTCAGACAAATAATTTGTTTCCCGCATATCAAAAATGGCAGAGGTATCTAAAGTCTCCAATCTTAATCTACTTGCCCTATCTTCTGTGCTACTCTCTCAGCCTTGAGTTCCCCTTAGCTGTATCTGCCAGTTTGCTACATCAGCAGCATTTCTAGTTTGTGAATTTTAATTCTTTTTAATATGAAAACCTTTCTTGAGTAAGAATAAAATGAATAATAGAATGAATCTTACTTAATCAGGCTCACAAAATTCCCTCCTTCTTTCTAATGTAATTGTTTACCCCATCATTAGATTTGATTAATCTTCCTCAAGTAAATTTATATGGGGTTAGCCCATGCCATGACCAATATTATCATGTTGGGAGATTCTTTTTTGTTCATGTCTATCATTTGTGTGATTTATTTCTCTGCCTTTTATTGCCTCCTGTCAGTGTCATGCGTCATAACCCAAATGGAGCTTACTCCTAAATCTTTGTCAATATTATTCTTAAATTTGATTGCAAATTAATGCAATGAATGAACTTTGACCCCAATTTCACACATAAAATGGCCTAGTGGGTTTGAGCTCATAGCAGAAAAGTCAAAAGATAAGGGCAGCTTGTGTGAGGAATTATGGTTTGGATAGTTGGTCTTCCAAGATGTTAAACTTGGAATAAAATGGAGATTAACCCTACAGTTAGCCCATGTCACGAGTGATCAAGAAGGGCTTGATCTGAGGCTGGGTTCCAACAGATGGACATCATCTTTGGATATTTTCCAATTTGTCTAGTATGCATTTTATTGGAAAGTAAAGTTGCCACAAATGTTAAAAGTCTTCCATGGAATATTTGTTCCAGTTATACAATTTTATGATTGTCAGTGCACCAAGTGGATTTGGTCAGAATATAGGCACCTGCAATACTTCAAGTCAAAAGCATCATGCAGCTAATGCAACAGCTGTAACTGTGGTAACATGTGTCAAATGCTAGAGTATATTCCTCAGTTGTTTAAAGGAATTGATATCCAATTGCAATCTCTTTTCCATTCAAGTTCTAGTTATTTAGGAATTAAAATAAAATCTTTTATTTTAGAATTAACTTTAAAAAACAAAATATGAAATGCTTTTCTTTAACTTAAATAAATTATATGCACTTTTTAGTCAGAATATCATTGAGATTGAAAATTCTAGCAATTGGCTTGAGATGTCTCTAAGAAATTTTGGAAGATAAAGCAGAGTTGACGTTGCTGTTTAATGAATAGGAGAAAATTGATTTGCTCGATGACATTAATGCTAATTTACATAATTCATTTGTGATTTGTATCTTGGTGTGACAACCACAAACCAGTTACAAATGGAAGAAAGCGTGTTATTGGCTTTCTTAGCTATAGATTGAACTAATCAGTTTTGAATGGATGCGGTCAGTTCATTTGTGTAAAATAAAAAAGGGAAAGAAATTCAAAGGAATAGAAGAATAGAAAGTACAGATGTCGTCTTTTACTAATCAAATGTAATCATTCAATCATAACCGTGCAACCATTGTTAACCTGATATTAAGAAAAATTACTTTATCAATTAAATTTCAGAACTATTTTCCATTTTTTTCACCATTTCTGCTGAAGGGACTGACGGAAGCCAAAATAAGTCTGCAGATATAGAGTCGCCGGTGTTTTATTGAACACAGAAAGTGAATTCTGACATACTACAAAAGTCTGATGGTGGACACAGCAACTGAGCTGTTAGAGCAATCCACAAAACAGCAATGAATAGTCCAGCCAGAGAGCCAAAATAATTCAAATTCAAAGGACTATAACAACTAACCCCATCAACAGCACAGCAGCAGCTAACCTCAGCCAGAGAATAGCAACCTCAGGTAAAATACCATTGACAATTCACAGAGACTCACAGACATGTTACAGTGCAGAAAGAGGCCATTCAGGCCAGTAGCAATGGCTCTTTAAATGAGCAATTCACTTAATTCCGTCTCCCCACCTTCTTCCCATATTCCTGAATATTCTTCCTTTTCAGATAACACTCTAACTTCCTTTGGAATGCCTTGATGGAACCCATCTTCACCATGCTCACTGGCATTGTCTTTCAGGCCCTAACTACTTACTACTTAAAATAAGTTTCTCGTTTTATCATATTTGCCAGTTCTTTTGCTAATTGTTTTTAATCTGTGTTTGCTTGTTCATGATCGTCTCATCAGTTTGAACAAATGTTCTATAGTTAGTCATAGAGATGTACAGCATGGAAACAGATCCTTTGGTCCAACCCGTCCATGACGGCCAGATATGCCAACCCAATCTAGTCCCACCTGCCAGCACCCAGCCCATATCCCTCCAAAGCCTTCCTATTTATATACACATCCAAATGCCTTTTAAATGTTGCAATTTTACCAGCCTCCACCACTTCCTCTGGTAGCTCATTCCATACACGTACCACCCTCTGCGTGAAAACGTTGCCCCTTACATCTCTCTTATATCTTTCCCCTCTCACCTTAAACCTATGCCCTCTAGTTCTGGACTCTCCCACCACAGGGAAAATACTTTGTCTATTTATCCTATCCATGCCCCTCATGATTTTATAAACCTCTATAAGGTCATCTCTCAACCTCCGATGCTCCAGGGAAAACAGCACCAGCCTGTTCAGCTCAAATCCTCCAACCATGGCAACATCCTTGTAATTCTTTTCTGAACCCTTTCAAGTTTCACAACACCTTCCCGACAGGAAGGAGACGAGAATTGCACACAATATTCCAACAGTGGCCCAACCAATGTCCTGTACAGCTGCAACATGATCTCCCAGCTCCTCTACTCAATACTCTGACCAATAAAAGAAAGCATATCAAATACATTCTTCACTATCCTTTCTACCTGCGACTCCACTTTCAAGGAGCTATGAACCTGCACTCCAAGGTCTCTTTGTTCAGCAACACTCCCTAGGACCTTACCATTAAGTGTATAAGTCCTGCTAAGATTTGCTTTCCCAAAATGCAGCACCTCGCATTTATCTGAATTAAACTCCATCTGTCACTTCTCAGCCAATTGGACCATCTGGTCCAGATCCTGTTGTAATCTGAGGTAACCTTCTGTTGCTCTGTGCTGATGTCTCATGATTTGTAAACACGCTACCAAATCTCCTCTCAGTCATTTCTTTCTCCAAGGAAAAGAGCCCCACCTTCTCCAATCCCTGCAACCATTCTCATAAATCTTTTATGGACTCTTGCCAATGTCTTCATAAATCGTCTAATGTGTGGGCCCCAGAGCTGCATACAATAATTTAGCTGAGGCAGAACTAGTGTCTTGTAAAAGTTCTGATTTGGAAGTGCGGGTGTTGGACTGGGGTGGACAAAGTTAAAAATCTCACAACACCAGGTTGTGGTCCAACCGGTTGATTTGGAAGTACTAGCTTTCAGAGCACTGCTCCTTCATCAGGTATCTAGTTCAACATATGTGTTCTTTTAAACTATCCTGCCATTTTCAGTGGCTTATGCTTGTATCCACCCAGGTCCCTCTATACCTGCACCTTGTATAGAGTTACTTTGTATTCTCTCTCTATGTTGTTCCTAACAAAATGAATTATAAGCCATTCTTATAAATCATTTCTGCATTATCTTCAATGCATTTACATCTTTCCTGTAATGTGGCAACCACATCTGTAAGCAGTAACCCACCTGAGCTCTAACAGGTAATTTATACAAGTTTAACATCACTTTCTTACTCTTGTACTCCATGATCCTGTTAATAAAGCTGAGGACATTGTGTGGTTTATTAGCTGCTCATTCCACCTGCCCTGCCATATTCAATGATCTCTACACCCCTTTTAGAATTGTACCACCTATTTTATTTTGTCTTTCAATGTTCTTCCTACCAAAATGGAGTACCATGTTAGAAAATGTGAAATTGTCAAAATTGGCAGGGAGAATAAAAAAGGAATATATTTACTAAATTGTGAAAGATGTCAGCGCTCTGAAATGCAGAGTGATCTGGGTGTGCAAGTGCATGACTTCAAAGATTAATACGTACATACAACAAATAAATAAGAAAGCACACAGAATTTTATCATTTATTGTGAGAGAAATTGAATACAAAAGTAGTGGGGGGTAATATTTCAGTTACATGAAGCATTTGTAAGACCACTTCTGAAGTACCATATATAATTTTGCTCATTTCAAATGTAGGATGATAGATGAAGGGTGTATATGTGTTGGCCACAGTTCAGAAAAGGTTTACTAGACTTGTACTTGCAAAGAGTGAGTTATCTAATGAGAAATGGCTAAAACAGCTGTGATCAGCTTGAAAGGCTAAGAGCTGACTAAAATGAAACATAAAAGATTCTGACGTGGATGTGGAAGGATGCTTTCTCTTGTGGGAGAATCTAGAACTTGAGGTCACTACTTAAAAAGAAGAGGTTACCCATTTAGGTCAGGGATGAGTCAATTCTTTCTTTCTCACAGAGGATCTTGCTTCTTCAAAAGATACTGAACACAAAATGTTTAAATATTTTTCAGACAGAGGCAGATAACAGAGCAGATTTGAGGGTCCAAAATGGCCTACTTCTGAGGCTAAAGCTCCAAGTTATAAATTAAACAATACTATTCTCTGAGAAGACTTAGAAATGGACGATTGTGGCAATTGCTGTTCCAGGATTGTCTTGGACTCCCCAGGGATAAAATATGAATCTTCTAGGAGCCAATAAGGAGACTGTAGGGACATGATAAAAAGCTGCAAACTTATTTTTTCCTTTGTTCATTGGTGATATAAATATTAGAAATGATGCAAGTAGTGAAAAGAAGCAGACATTAAGGGAAGTCAGAAGGGCAAATCCCCCTCACTCATTGCCCACCCCATTTTAGATTTTAGATTTAGACTTTATTGTCTGTGTACGCAAGTACAAAAGTATGGGAATATAGTGAAAAGTTTGCAATGTCACCACACACAGCGCCATCTTTGGTACAAGTACCTAGATGAAAAACTTAAGAACAAGGCATTAAGAAATAAGGAACAAAATTAAAAGTTAAGTATGATGGTCACTCTTGGTACAGGGTAAAACAATAAGGAAGTAAAGTTAAAAGTTAAACATTGCAGGTCCTCTTAGTGTTAAGCCTTTCTTAAGTGCTTAGCCATGCTGGAACCACATTTCCTCCAAGGGCTTGATCTCCTCTGCTTTGGCATGCTTTTGCCGCACTGGTTCAACTTTACCTGCTCCCATCATCGCTGCAGATGTTGGGGGAACCTCCATCGTCACTTTAGGCTCGCTGCTGGGATCTCAGGCCAATCGAGGCTTTCAGCCGCTGCCACACACTGGACCACCAAAGCCCTGACCCAAGCACAGGGCTTCAGTCTCGCCCTCCTGTCTGCATACCGAGTGTCAGGAACTCACTGAGAGTCCCAGATCAGGCCCCCAACCACTGTCTCGCTCTGGACATCTAGCCAACTGCCAAATTTAACAAGCTTAATGCCACTTTCCAGAGGCCATGATGTGGAGGTGCCAATGGTGGACTAGAGTGGACAAAGTTAAAGATCACACAACACCAAGTTATAGTCCAACAGGTTTATTTGGAAGCATTAGCTTTTGGAGCACTGCCCCTTCGTCAGGTAGCTATGGAGCAGAACCATAAGACACAGAATTTATAGCAAAAGATTGCAGTGCCATGCAACTAATGAAGGGCTTTTGCCTTGAAACGTTGATTTTCCTGCTCCTCGAATGCTGCCTGACCTGCTGTGCTTTTCCAGCACCACTCTAATCTTGACATATAAATTCTGTGTCTTATGGTCCTGCTCCACAGTGACTTGATGAGGGAGCAGCATTCCAAAAGCTAGTGCTTCCAAACACTCTCCAGTGGATAAGTTAGTAGAAAAAAACTAGAAAAGATACTGACATTCTGGCCCTGTACAATACTATAAGCTAGTCAAAAACAAATTCAGGGAAAGCCCAGATCCTGAAGCAATGTAAAGGGTAACATTCCTAATATCACAGAAAAATAAGCACTTCTATTTTTAAAAAATCATGTATTTTAATTCTGAGCAGTTGTAAAATGAAATTTATGTATCGACTTGGCACAGCATTTAACCAAAACACTAACTCAGCTTGTGACATTTAACCTTATCCATCTTTAGAACTTGATCAGTGCTTAGGCATTTGAACGTTAGAAAGTAAAAGAAGACTGAGGAACTGTTCTGCAATATAAATTGATTATTGAATTCAGCTTGATGCCAAATGCCAGATACCTGTGGAGCCCTTCTCACTGCATTGCCAAAACAATCAGCTGAGTATACTGCACTCTGTCTGCCAAGAAACATCTTTCAACACCTGCTCATGAATTTGACTAATGCAGTAGAGAAACCATTAAGAATAATTTCCGGGTGTTAAAGTACATTTTAATTGATTTATCTAAGTAGTTCCTACTTGTCACTATCCTCTGAACTTAACCAAACCTCCGGTTTCTCATGAGAATCATAGAGAAGCCTGACTGGAAATTAAGATTGTGACACTGTAAAACATTAACCAAGGCAATAAACAGCCTGAGCACTGATCTATAATTGCATGGTCTTGAACATTCTTCCGTATTTCTTCACAATTTTGCAACAAAGGGCATTAACCTCTGGAAAAGGTATATCCAACTACTGGCTCGCATAAAAGTTGAAGAATGCTGAATGGCTGTGCACTGCATGACTTTTATTTTAATCAAAAATAGCAAAATTAGATTAACTGATCATTCAAGTAATTGCTGTTTTTAAAATTCTGATGTGCAAAAATCAATCGTGAAAATGTCGGTCAATTAGCTTAACTGTATTTCACTATACTTCAATCTATAAGACCCATAAGGAGTTTTTTTTTCGAGTAAGTGAAGCCATTTCAAACAATTGTTCATTTTGACATGATTCCATTAACACACAAGGAAATGCTTTCTCTTGATTGGCAAGTGAGTCAAAATAGTCAAGCATCTTTAAGCTGCAGCTCATGTGAAATCTAAGGAGTGATCAATAATGATAATTAGACAAATACTGCCTCTGTCTCTGCAGGCTGTATTTCTGGCTGACAGTGTACTACACTAAGATGACTGAATATTTGTGGAGATTTCCGTCTTTGGCACTTACATCTGACACTTTGCAAAAAGTATTTCAACTATATTTTCCATTGCAGTAAATCCAAGTTCTATTAGAACTTTCCAAATTTCACTAAATGCACAAATTTGGAGCAAAACAAACAGGGTACAGAAAGAATATAAGAACATTGATCTTTCATCTGATATTATATCATTTTAGGTTTTCTTCATCCGTTATTAGTTGTTTTAGAGTTATTTTATTCCTAATTGAGTAGATATTTATGGTAAAAATATTGGCATTTATACAGTACCTATAACATAGTAATGCAGAAAAATTATCAATCAAATTTGACAGCATTGCAAAAACAGATATTAGGGTTAATGGCCAAGAGCCTGGTCAAAGAGAAAGGTTTCAAGCAACATCTTCAAGGAGCAAGAGTGAGGTAGAGAGATTGAGAGCTTTAGGGAATGAATTACAAAATTTAGTACCTAAGCAGCTGAAAGCATAGCAGCCAATGGTGGAGTGACTCTGCTGATAAAGAACAAGCAATTAGAATTGGAGACTTTGGGGATCTCAAAAGTGTGTAAGTTTGAAGAAGGTTAAAGAAGATGGCAGGGGTCAGGTGATGGAAGGATTTGAAGAAACATGAGAATTTTAAAGTCAAGACTTAGCTTAGCTGTGAACTATTATATGTCAATGAGCACAAGCAAAATGGGTGAATGAAAAGTACAATGAATTAGTTTATTGACAACAAATATTTGGATGACTAAGTTAATGGAGGGAAGTAGCTGGGAGGTCAGCCAGGAGAATGTTGGAGATAGCAAAGGGGTAAGTGAGGATTTCGGTGGCAGATGAGTATGTCTGAGGTGTAATCAGGAGATGTAAATAGAAGATCTTTGCAAACCCCATTAAACTAGTGGAAAATGAGCCAGTGCATATGGTTTCACTTTTTGAAGTTTTACTATTTTAAAAAAACACTAAAACCAACATAATTCATGGACTAATTAACATATAAGTTGAATGATATTAAAAACTGATTAGATTAGATTACTTTACAGTGTGGAAACAGGCCCTTCGGCCCAACAAGTCTACACCGACCCGCCGAAGCGTAACCCACCCCCTACCCCTACATTTACCCCCTACCTAACACTACGGACAATTTAGCATGGCCAATTCACCTGACCTGCACATCTTTGGACTGTGGGAGGAAACCGGAGCACCCGGAGGAAACCCACGCAGACACGGGGAGAACGTGCAAACTCCACACAGTCAGTCACCTGAGGCGGGAATTGAACCCGGGTCTCTGGCGCTGTGAGGCAGCAGTGCTAACCACTGTGCCACCGTGCCGCCCACTAATCTACAAATATACAAAGATTTTAATTGGAGCAGGAGTATGCCACTATTCCACCTTCCCACCCACAGCTCCTTCACAATAATCTTTCATCTGTTTCCATAGCGTAAAATCTATCTGCCTCTGACTTAAAATTATTATAAGATTGCACTTCCACTGCCTTTTGAGAAAGGGAAATTCAAAGTTTCATAACTTTCTATGGAGACAAACGTATCCTCATCTCTGTCTTAAATGAGCGACCCCTTAGTTTAAAACTATGACCTCTACCTTGAGAATGTCCTAAAACGAAACATTTTTTCCATATGCACTCTGTCAAGCCCCTTCATAATTTAATATCTTTTGATGAAATTATCCCTTATTCTTTGAAACACCATTGGATACAAACCTAGCTTGTCTAACCTTTCTGTATAAAGCAATAGGCCCATTCTGGGTATTAATCTAGTAAACCTTTCCAGAACTGCTTACAAAGCATTTACATTCTTCTACAATTACGAAGATGTAGATTTGGTCTCAGTAGTAACCTTATAGCTGAAGCATACCCTCCCTGCTGTATTCAATTCCCCTTGCAATAATTATAGCATTCCGTTGGCATTCCTAATTAATTAAAATCATAAATATAGTACAGATATGTCTCTATCAATTGAAAGCATTCATATTGAAACTAATGCAGCATCACTTGCGATTTCACCGTTGTTCTTACTCAGCTCCCGTTATGTAGGAAATCTTACTTTCCACGGAATCATTCCAGCTCTTGAGTCATATTCACCAGCAGTAAACACAGGTAAGGTCTACATCTACGAACTCACTGTCACTTGAATCATGCAGTTTGATTAGAGTTAGAGTCATAGAAATGTAGAGCACAGAAACAGACCCTTCGGTCCAACTCATCCATGCCGACCAGATATCCCAACTCAATCTAGTCCCACTTGCCAGCACCCAGCCCCATATACCTCCAACCCTTCCTATTCATATACCAATCCAGACGCCTTTTAAATGTTGCAATTGTACCAGCCTCCACCACTTCCTCTGGCAGCTCATTCCAAACAGCACCACCATCTGCATCAAAAAGTTGCCCCTTAGGTCTCCTTTATATCTTTCCCTCAACCTATGCCCTCGAGTTCTGGACTCCCCCACCCCAGGGAAAAGACTTTGTCTATTTATCCTATCCATGCTCTTCATGATTTTATAAACCTTTATCAAGTCACCCCTCAGCCTCCAACATTCTAGGGAAAACAACCCCAGCCTATTCAGCCTCTCCCTATAGCTCAAATCCTCCAACCCTGGCAACATCCTTGAAAATCTTTTCTGAACCCTTTCAAGTTTCATAACTTCCTTCTGATAGAAGGGGGAACCAGAATTGTACGTAATATTCCAAAAGTGGCTTAACTAACTTTGTGCACAATTCCCAGATACCCCATTTTTGGCTATTTTATAAGGTCCAATGATTCTGGCAAAACTGAAACAGCTGTTTAACCAATCCACTTTTCATGTTGGATTCATGTCAATATTCCATGTTGTTGGGTAGCTGCCAGTATTGTAGTTGTACTGGATCAGTTTGGCTAGGGGTGTGGTTATTTGTGGAGCACATATCTTCAGTACCATTGCCCAAATATCGTTAGGGCCAATAGGCATTGCAGTTACTAGAATCTTCAATCATTTCTTTGTATTATCTGGAGTGAATAAATTTGCTGAAGACTGGCATCTGTGATGCTGAGGACAACAGGAAGAGGATGAGATAGATCATCCAGTCAGCACTTCTGGGTGTAAATGGATACAAATGCTTCAGCCTTATCTTTTATGCTGATGTGATGGGCTTCCCCATCATTGAGAATGGAGATATTTCTGGAACCTTCTTCTCCTTCATTGTTTGATCTCCACCACATTTCGTGACTAGATTTGATAAGACATCAGAGTTTTGATCCAGTCCATTTCTTATGGGTTTGCTTAGTCCTTGCTATTACTGTTTGGAATATAAGTAGTCCTGCGTTACAGCGTCACAAGATTGACACCTCATTTTTAGGTATGTCTGGTGCTGCTCATGGCATGCCTTCCTGCACTCCTGATTGGATTAGAACAACTTTAATGGTGCAGTCTTTAGATGCCCTAACCATAGACAGAAAGCAGAAGAAAATACATGCAGGTAAATTAAGGAATTGAGCAAAACACAGTGCTATAGTAATCCCAGCAGTTTGAACTGCACTGAAATTGTTTGGATCGATGAGGTCACCAAATAAAAGTATGGAAATGGAGTTCTAAAAACTTGTAAGACTTGAGGGGTTGCACTTAGGAACGTGGGTGGTAAAAATTCTCAGGATTGTTTATACTTTTTGCTGCCTTCTGTCCTGCACCCAGAGCCATATCATAATATGCTACTAGATCATAGTATAGAAGGTCAGGTATGAGGACCAAATTAATAAGTTAGAGAAAAGCTGATTTTGTGGGGTACAGAATAGAGGTTGGTAAAATGGAATGGGTGACAATTTGACAAACAAAGATGTAGAACAACCATGAGAAACATTCAGAATGATGTTCCAGAGTGCAGTGAATATATAGTACGTTAAAAGGAAAGAATAAATTAAAGATTATTGGGACTCTAAGGGTGGGTAAAGACTGAAGGGAATAATCAAGGATTGGGAAAGAGATATATTGAATACACAGCTAGTAGAGGACAGAATAAAAAGATTGGGAGAGAAGCAAAAACGAAATTAGAAAGACAAAGAGGATCTGTGAATCTAAATTATCAAGGATCATAAAGCAAAATATTTTACATAGGTATTAATTAAAAAAAATAAGAAAATATTTTAAATATACATTGATTAAAAAAGCAAGGCTGGGAATAGAATCATTAATGTTTAATACAAAAAGTATAATAACACATGTATTAGAGAAAGACCTGGCAAAAATATTAAATAATTAGTTCCTTTGGTACTTATTAAGTACATGGGAACAGGTAGACATGCCAAGGAATGTTGGGATGCATAATGAGAGAAGTGTATTTAAAATTGAAAACAAAAGATGCTTTATATAAACTGTCAAACTCAGAAAAAGAGTTTTGTGGCTGGATTGCAGCCGCAGTTTAAAAGAGAAGATACAGCAGAGGCATTCCTATACATATATAATAATTTGTTAGAAGAATATGTAGTACCAATGTACATTCTATATTTAAGAATCAAACAGATTCTGCCCAGGAAATTATAAACAAATCAGCTTAACACCTTTGATAGGAAAAGCAATAAAATCCATCCTAAATGAGAAAATGGTAGAACATTGAGAAAAAAGGTAGAATAATAAACAGTCAGTGAAATAACTCATGTAGGCCAGTATCCCATCACCAAATCACCCTTTATTTGCATGTGTATAGTACTTGACACTGACCCAGCTAACACAAAGCCAACTCAAGGAGATGAAATTCATGCTTGCCATGAGTCAAAAATGGACAAATAAGAGCCAGATCTGTGTATAAAATAATAAATAACAAAAGGTAAAAGAATTATGGCTATTAGTAAATATTTACCTACAAAATAACTGTCTCCATTCTGCCTGCTATGGTAGAATGTTACTATCATACCATATTCCTGTTAACAGTACTATAAAGTGCATATTGGTCTACACATATGTACAAACGTTAACAAGCAGACCAGCAAGTGGTCAGGCCATCTACCGGAGATATTTGTACAACAAGGTTCATGAAATAAAAACAGAGGATTAGTAAAAACAAAAAAAAAGTTTGATAGTATTTTAATTTTTAAAAATGCATGAAACTGTTAACAATATATTAAAAGCACTTTGCAACAAAAATCTCTTCTCACCATATACCGCAAACGTTATGACATAGCTGCTTAAAACATAAGTTACCGGTACATACAAAAGTCCATTCGAATCCTTCAAATTCACTGACCTCATCAGTTGCACCACTGAATAATTAATTCCAGTCATCTGGGTCAAACATATCATCGTATGGATCATCTTCATCTGCACTCTCAAGGGGGTCATCAATTGATTTGTCATCACTTCCATCTTACCATAAGTCATCATCCTCCGTACCATCTATAGCATTAGAAATTCCATATTTTTTTAAGGCTTTTACAATCATTTCAGTTTTCATCTCCTTCCAGGACTCAACAATCTACTCACATACAGTTGCAAGTAATGCAGCACGCATGTTGCCACCCTTTGTGAAGCTTTTTTCCCTTTCTTGCATCCAAGTGTGCTATTTCTTCTGTACTAAGTCCTTAAAAGGTTCATTGATACTAACATCCAATGGCTGCACCATGCTTGTAAGGCCTCCAGGAATCATTGCAATATCAGTATTGTTAGTTCGAATTTCAGTGATAACACTTTTCATTCAGTGTGATCTGAACATATCCCAAACCAGTAAGCTTTTTTTCCCTTTCTAAGTCCACCTGGTCGCATATTCCAGACTTCCTAATCCAATTCTTGCAGTCACCTTCATCCACCCACCCTTTTTCATGGGCGAGGGCAACAATGCCTTTCTGAAATCTCTGTTTGGACAGAGTTTTCCACTTAAAAATCACCATAGGCTTCAACTTTGTTCCATCTGCCATACAACCAAGTACCACAGTGAAGTGATTCCTTTCATGGCCAGTAACCAAAACTGTATTTGCTCCAATCTGGTCCACAGTTCTGTTCCCTGGCATATCAAAGTTCATTGGGGTTTCATCAATATTGCCGATGCATAAGAGCTTGTACCAGTTTTTCTTCAGGGTTCTGATTACAAAGCGATGGAACCCTGTTAACTTGTCATTAAGTTCTACTGTTGACGTTGGACAATCTTGGCTATCTGTCTATGCAATAAATTATAACTTTTCATAAACCTACTGCACCAACCAGCGCTGGCTTTGAAATCGCTGAAACCATCTTTTTTTGCTTTGATTTTGCCACGTATTCTGATACATTGTTGAGTCACTATGGTTCAGTTCTGACGACGCTAAATTACCCAATCAGCAATCTTTTCTTCTAGTTATGGCTATTTGTTCAGCTTTCCTCGGTTGGCATACTTCTGTTTTAGCATAGCCTTTAACTGTGGAGCTTTTTCCCTCCAATCTCAGACAAGATTTTAAGAAACACAGAACTCCCTTGCAGCTATGCTATTTTGTTCTTCTCTGTAACTTCAATAACTTTTAGTTTAAACTGTGCTATGTATTTGTTTCTTTGTGATGTCATTTTGTCAGAAAGATTTGGGGTAGTTTTATAATTTCAGAGCACAACTGTATGCAACACCTTCTTCTAAGAAACTGAGTCAACAGCGGGAAGACATCGAGGACTACCATAAGGTACCAAAGATATTTGCATGCACAGTCAAATATATATATATGTAAATATTACATAAATAAATATATGCAGTATATGTATGTACGTGTCTACATCGCAGGATACTGAAGGATTTGGCTCGAGAAATTGTGGATGCGTTGGTGATTATTTTCCAGAGTTCGATAGATTCGGGATCAGTTCCTGCAGATTGGAGGGTGGCTAATGTTGTACCACTTTTTAAGAAAGGTGGGAGAGATAAAGCAGGAAATTATAGACCAGTTAGTCTGACCTCAGTGGTGGGAAAGATGCTGGAATCTATTATAAAGGATGAAATTACAACACATCTGGATAGTAGTAACAGGATAGGTCAGAGTCAGCATGGATTTATGAAGGGAAATCATGCTTGACTAATCTTCTGGAATTCTTTGAGGATGTAACTCTGAAGATGGACGAGGGAGATCCAGCAGATGTAGTGTACCTGGACTTTCAGAAAGCCTTTGATAAAGTCCCACATTCTGTATCAATGTACGGGGGCTGGGGGTTGGGGGGGGAGTGGGGGTAGTGTTCCCAGGACACACAAGTGCACAACACAGCGAGCCAACTGGCAATCCAGAATTGGTTGTCAGTGGAATTCTTTGCACACTCAGGAACGTGTCCTGATGCATACAGAACAACAAAAAAAACAGAAAGTGTCTTTTTCAGTAATGCAGCAAAGTTTCATTTCCAGTGAGGCTAACGCAGCAACTGCATCTCAAACCTTTTACACTCATCTGCAATGTTAACGATTTTCGAGGGAACACTGCAGAAAGAAGCTGGGCTCCCCCTTTGATTTGCTAAACATTTCTCTTTTTTTTTGAGCAATTTAATCATTTCATCATCAGTTTCTCTTAGATTAGATTACTTACAGTGTGGAAACAGGCCCAATAAGTCCACACCGACCCTCCGAGGAGCAACCCACCCAGACCCATTTCTCTACATTTACCCCTTCACCTATCACTACGGGCAATTTAGCATGGCCAATTCACCTCACCTGCACATTTTTGGACTGTGGGAGGAAACCAGAGCACCCGGAGGAAACCCACACAGACACGGGGAGAACATGCAAACTCCACACAGACAGTCACCTGAGGCAGAAATTGAACCCAGGTCTCCAGTGCTGTGAGGCAGCAGTGCTAACCACTGTGCCACTGTACCGCCCATATTACTATTTAATTGCAGTAATTATAGAAACCAAAACGAGCTTCAGTCTGCAGAAGCTCAAAACTTTCAAGTGTGCATGAAAGATTGCGTTCAGATGAGAGAATTTATAAGGAGTGCTTTCCCTAACTTTGAATGTTCTCAGATTATTTATAGCCATGATTTATTAATACTGATGCTATTAGTAGTTTGACAATTTGTGGCCTCCATCTCCTTGAGCTGCTGTTTTGATACAACTGAGTGGATAGCTCAGTCACTTGAAAGCATGGCCTCAGAAATAGAGTAAGTAATGTGCATGATTGAACCCTTAATCCATGTTCTCATTGACCTGAGTGTTAGGGGGTTTGCCCTCACGTTACCAGCCCTTATTAAAGGTTTGGACACTCTGGGGGCAGGAAATATGTTTCCGCTGATGGGTGAGTGTCGAACCAGTGGACACAGATTAAAAATACGTGGTAAACCATTTAGGACAGAGATGAGGAGAAACTTCTTCACCCAGAGAGTGGTGGCTGTGTGGAATGCTCTGCCTCAGAGGGTAGTGGAGGCCCAGTCTCTGGATTCATTTAAAAAAGAGTTGGATAGAGCTCTCAAGGATAGTGGAATCAAGGGTTATGGAGATAAGGCAGGAACAGGATACTGATTAAGGATGATCAGCCATGATCATATTGAATGGTGGTGCAGGCTCGAAGGGCAGAATGGCCTACTCCTGCACCTATTGTCTATTGTATATATGGTGTGTGTGTGTGTGTATATATAATATATATATACATAGTTATCAGCATTCAGTTTAATCATTTTAAAATCATATTGTGCAAATATATACTGCTGAATGTAAAATGTGATGATGCAGGCATTGAATCAAAAACATGTGTATGAATCAAAAATGTGCATATTGTGCCCATTAAGGCTACACATATGGTCAGGAAGAGATCCCTGAAAAACTAGGGCCGACTTATACACGAAGCATATGAAAAATACCAGATTTTTTGGCCAAAAACAAGGAGTCGACTTATACATGAGGTCGACTTATACATGAGTATATACAATAACTTATCTTCATTTTCAACAGCTGAAATTGGATTACTAGCTGGCTCCAAGACCAGAAGCAGAATGGGAGGGTAGATAGCTGTTCAGATTGACAGAAATTGTGAAAGACTGGACCACAAAGATTGATGCTGCAACTGGAAGCTGTTGAAAATTTACAATCATGGTATAGAGTTTGATATTAAAACAATTTCAAAATTTGAGGATGACACCAATTTTTGGGAAATGGTCAATACTGAGGAGTGCTCCAGATTACAGGAGGAAATTAATGGACTTGCATATTGGGTAAATAATTGAAAATTATGTTCAACACAGATGAACATGAGAGAGTACGTTTTGGTTGGGAGAACAGAAAGAACGTTTACTACTGGGAAGGAGTAAGTCCAATTGGGGTAGTGGAACAATGGAGTCTCAAAGTACAAATACATTAACCACAAAAGTCGCACCATAGATTCACCAAGCCCTACAAATGCAAATCAAGCGTTAAGCTTCTTTTTTTATGGGATTAAATTGGAAAGCAGGGAAGTTATGGTAAACCAGAATTCAACATTGGAATTAGAATTAGAATTAGCTTTCTTGTCACATTTACTCAAATGAAGACTGGAAAGTGGCTAATATGGTGCCACTATTTAAGAAAGGTGGTAAGGAAAAGCCAGGGAATAATAATCTTGTTAGCCTGTCATCAGTGGTGGACAAGTTGTTGGAGGGTATCCTGAGAGACAGGATTTACATGTATTTGGAAAGGCGAGGACTGATTAAGGAGAGTCAGCATAGCTTTGTGCGTGGAAGGTCATGTCTCATGAACTTGATTGAGTTTTTTGGAGAAGTAACAAAGGATTGATGAGGTCAGAGCCGTAGATGTGATCTATATGGACTTTAGTATGGCATTCGGCAAGGTTCCTCGTGGGAGACTGGTTAGCAAGATTAGATCTCATGGAATACAGGGAGAACTAGTCATTTGGGTACAAAACTGGCTCAAAGGTATAAGACAGAGGGTGGTGGTGGAGGGTTGTTTTTCAGTCTGGAGGCCTGTGATCGGTAGTGTGCCACAAGGATTGGTGCTGGGTCCACTGCTGATTGTCATTTATACAAATGATTTGGATGTGAACATGGGAGGTGTAGTTAGTAAGTTTGCAGATGACACCAAAATTGGAGATGTAGTGGACAGTGAAGAAAGTTATCTCAGATTACAACGGGATCTTGAGTAGATGGGCTAATGGGCTGAGAGGTGGAAGATGGAGTTTAATTTAGATAAATGTGATGTGCTGTATTTTGAAAAAACAAATCAGAGCAGGACTTAAACACTTAATGGTAAGGTCCTACGGAGTGTTGCTGAACAAAGAGACCTTGGAATGCAGCTTCATAACTCCTTGAAAGTAGAGTTGCAGGTAGACAGGATAGTGAAGAAGGTGTTTGGTATGCCATACTTTATTGGTCAGAGCATTGAATATAGGAGTTGGGAGGTCATGTTGCAGTTGTACAGGACATTGTTTATGCCACTTTTGGAATATTGCATGCAATTCTCATCTCCTTTCTATAGGTTAGATTTTTGTGAAACTTGAAAGGGTTCAGAAAAGATTTACAAGGATGTTGCCCGGTTGGAGGATTGAGCTGTAGGGAGAGTCTGAACAGGCTGTGGCTGTTTTCCCTGGAGTGTCGGAGACTTGTTGAGGTTTATAAAATCATGAAGGGCATGGATAGGATAAAGAGATAAGGTCTTTTCCCTGGGGTGGAGTAGTCCAGAACTAGAGGGCATAGGTTTAGGGTGAGAGGGGAAAGATACAAAAGAGACCTAAGGGGCAACCTTGTCACACAGAGGGTGGTACGTGTAGGGGATGAGCTGCCAGAGAAAGTGGTGGAGGCTGGTACAATTACAGAATTTAAAAGACACCTGGATGGGTATATGAATAGGAAGGGTTTATAGGGATATGGGCCAGGTGCTGGAAAATGGGGCTAGATTAGGTTAGGATACCTAGTCAGCATGAATGAGTTGGACCGAAGTGTCTGTTTCCGTGCTGTATATCTCTGACTCTATAAATGTGTACAGTGAAAAATTTACAAGTTTGTCACTTATGGCACCATCTTAGGTACAAAGGTACCTCAGTAGATTCTTAAGTACAAATTTTTGGAGGAAAAAAAATTAGAAAAATAATTAAATAAAATGACCAGCAATGTAGATCAAAGGAATAAATTAGAAAAATAAAGAGATAAGAAGTTCAGAATGACAGTCCTTTCAATCCAGTCCATGCTGTCATCTAGCCTCTAGTCCGTGCTGGGCCTTGAATCCAGACCGTAACAGGCTCCACCTTAAGGCTCTCAAGGCCGGGAGACCATTCTGGGATCATCTTGAGGCTGAGCATCCACGCTGAGGCTATGCCAAGCTGAAAGACCGCCATGCCAGGCCTCTGAGAGATCACCACTCTGGGCCACCCTTTGAATACTACATGCAGTTTATTATAGAAATAATACAGAGATACTGAAGAGGGTGCAAGGAATATCAGAAAATAATGAACAGTTTGTGTCAGCAGTTCCCCAAAAAGAAAGAAGGTTGGGGAGTGACCTAATTGACGTCTTTCAAAATTATGAAAGATTTTCATAAAGTGGCTGCAGAGAAAAGGGGTCAAGTCTTTTGCCATTGCACCCCTCATACTGCTCTGAGGATATTTACAGAGAAGAGGTAAATAAAATATATCAACTCCAATTCCAGAAACACTCACTACAGAATTCTGGTGCTGCTGAGAGTTCCAGAGCTACCAGAAAATCAGGTGAGGTGCAATCCCTCATCACCACACCCTGTTCTCGCTCTCTCTCTCTCTCTCTTTTTCTCTCTCTCTCTCACACACACACACAGTTAGCACTACACGTTAACCTTTTGAAAGGGTTGTTGGTTTCGAATCAATTTTTATTTTGGAATTTTGAGCCCCCATAAAATTCAAGCTAATGTCCCTTCTTCAGGGAAAACGTATATCAGGAAGCAGTCAATAAAGTATACCTGATGAGAAATTCAGAAGAAACCTCACCCTAAAAAGTTATGAGAATACAGAATGTACTACAAGGGAGTGTTCAAAATGGATGGTATAGTTGCAAATGACGCAAGTTGGACAATGATCGATCTAGAAAACAAGGGGCCAGATGAGATGAGTGGAGCAGAAATACCAGCATAGAACATAGAAGAATACAGCGCAGTACAGGCCCTTGGGCCCTCGATGTTGCGCCGATCCAAGCCCACCTAAACTACACTAACCCACTATCCTCCATATACCTATCCAATGCCCTCTTAAATGCCCATAAAGAGGGAGAGTCCACCACTGTTACTGGCAGGGCATTCCATGAACTAACGACTCGCTGAGTGAAGAACCTACCCCTAACATCAGTCCTATATCTACCCCCCCTTAATTTAAAGCTATGCCCCCTAGTAATACCCGACTCAATACGCGGGAAAAGGTTCATACTGTCGACCCTATCTAACCCCCTAATCATCTTGTACACCTCAATCAAGTCACCCCTAAACCTTCTTTTCTCTAGTGAAAACAGCCCCAAGTGCCTCAGTCTTTCCTCATACGATTTTCCTTCCATACCAGGCAACATCCTGGTAAACCTCCTCTGCACCCGTTCCAATGCCTCCACATCCTTCCTATAGTATGGCGACCAAAACTGCACACAATATTCCAGATGCGGCCGTACCAGAGTCTTATACAACTGCATCATGACCTCAGGACTCCGGAACTCAATTCCTCTACCAATAAAAGCCAGTACGCCATATGCCTTCCTCACCGCACTATTTACCTGGGTGGCAACTTTCAGAGATCTGTGTACATGGACACCAAGATCCCTCTGCTCATCCACACTACCAAGTATCCGACCATTAGCCCAGTACCCCATGAACTGACTGAACCACAGAAACCCTGTTTCTATGCCATACCAGCTTGTAATCCTATGTATTAGTGAGCAACTAATTCCATTTTATCCGTTTTACCTAAGATCTTCAGCACCAGTTACAAGCAAACTGTCAGTTCCTCCCTTGTGTGTTCTGTAAAAGTATTTAAAGATTCAAAAAATTCTAACAAGTGTCACAATATTTGTGTAAAGTAGTGAAGTATTATGCAAAATATAGATTAAAGAGAATTGTGTGTTTCAGTGTGATGATGCCTTTCTGCAAATAAACATCATTATGAAGCAAAAACACAGTGGGGTGAACATCTCTTACAGACTTGATTCAAATCAGCATCATAAGAAGGTTCTGATTCAATTTCAGATGATTTCATTTCTAAATATTCATAGTCTGTACTTCCCATCCATGCATTAAATCCATTTTAGAGTCAATTTGCTGGCCAAATAACCAGGCTTTCTTAGAGTCGCGCACAGACAGTTAATCTTGCCGTCAGCAGCTCCTTTAGAGAAACATTAAAGTACCCTGATTGACTTTTAATATCCTTTTCTGTTTCTGTTTTTACTCTCCATTTCCATAAAATATTTTTGAATTGTGTACTTTAATTAGTGAATGCTAATTACATCATCAGGGAAAGTTGCTAGAAATTATTATACAGCTAGTATGGAGGAGCTGAATTAACATATGCACTAAAATTTAAAGCATTTCAAAAGCTGAATTGATTAAAATTTAACGTTAATAGTCACGCCTCCCCAGCAATTTTCCTAATGCAGTCATCACTGCACAATTTTAAAACCTTTTTAAATATAATATCAATGGAATTTTTAAAAGTTAAAGTTGACAAGAAATGTGGTTCATTGTCCATTAAAGCATCAGGGTGTGATATTACGTACTGTAGATTTTTGATCTAGGATTCTCCCACATTGCTGCATCTGATATGAATGACTTAGTAATGTTGAGAGACCCTCAATTAAGTACTAGGTAATTCTTGGTCACTGATTCAGTCTATTTCTCGTGGCACATGCCCTTCCTCCTCGAAATAGAACAAAGGACAAAGAACATAGAAAATTACACACAGGAGCAGGCCCTCCAAGCCTGCGCCAATCCAGCCCCTCTATCTAAACCTGCTGCCTCCTATTTTCTAAAGATCTGTATCCTTTTGCTCCCTGTCCATTCATGTATCTGTCTAGATACAACTAAAATGATGCTATCCTTCCCGCCTCTACCACCTCCACTGGCAATGGATTCCAGGTCTCCACCCTCCCCTGCATAAAGAACTTTCTATGTATATCTCCCTTAAACCTTTCCCCTCTCTCTTGGAACTTATGACCCCTAGTAACTGAGTTCCGCACTCTGGGAAAAAGCTTCTTGATATCCACTCTGTCTATACCTCTCATGATTTTGTAAACCTTAATCAGGTCCCCCCCTCAACATCCATCTTTCTAATGAAAATAATCCTAATCTATTCAACCTCTCTTCATAGCTAGTGCCCTCCATACCAGGCAACATCCTGGTGAACTTCTTCTGAACTTTCTCCAAAGCATCCACATCCTTTTCAATAGTGAAATTCAATACAAAGGTCATGTGTTCAAGTTGAGAAGAGAAAAGTTTAAGGGGGATACACATGGAAAATACTTTACACAGAGGGTGGTAGGTGCCTGGAACGCGTTGCCAGCAGAGGTAATAGAGGCAGACACAGTAGATTAATTTAAGGTGTGTCTGGACAGATGCATGAGTAGATGGGGAGCAAAGGGATATAGATGCTTAGGAATTGGGCGATAGGTTTAGACAGTGGATTTGGATCAGCTCAGGCTTGGCGGGCTGAAGAGCCTGTTCCTGGGCTGTACATTTTCTTTGTTCTTTCTTTAGAGTCATAGAGTCATAGAGATGTACAGCATGGAAACAGACCCTTCGGTCCAAC
>NC_057723.1:22985283-22992014 GCF_004010195.1 Chiloscyllium plagiosum | reverse complement strand
CCCCAAACACAATTGATCTCTTGGAAGTCAACGTACCCCTCGTTGCATTAGAGCCAGTCTCAATACCAGAAACTTGGCTGTTCGTGCTATGTTCCCCTGAGAATCCATCACCCCCTACATTTTCCAAAACAGCATACCTGTTTGAAATGGGTATATCCACAAAAGACTCCTGCACTAGCTGCCTACCTCTCTTACCCTTCCTGGAGTTAACCCATCTATGTGACTGTATCTGAGACTTTCTCCCCTTCCTATAACTGCTATCCATCACACACTGTTGCTGTTGCAAATTCCTCATTGCTTCGATCTGTCTCTCCAACCGATCTACTCAATCTGATAAGATTGGCATCCAACAGCATTTATGGCAGATATAATCCGTAGTAACCCTTAAACTCTCTTTAAACTCCCACATCTGACAAGATGCTCATAGTTGGTTCAGTCTATTCCTATTGAATGGTTCAATCAACTCCTTGCGAACAGTTCCATCTTTTCCAAATGACGTATTCAAGCTCATACTACAGCCTGATTCAGCTTGAGAAAGTTGCCCATCCTAAAGATGCCACTTCTAAACACTGGAATAGTAGCACCAAAGGGGCCTTTAAAAGATCTTCAAAATCCAATGGCAAGAAAGGCAGTTCTGCAGCAACGTCCTCTTCTGTAGCAATGTGTTCAGAACCAAGATGCTAAAACCAAGTCTGTTGGGTGGAATGTGCTGCTTGTATACCTGATGTTATGGGTGCCCCTTGACAGTATGGCAAAAATGGCCAACAAAAGTCCCAACAAGCTTTGCAGCATGTTGAACAGGAATTTGAGACTCTGGGAAAAGCTTGTGTTCTCAGCGTTTAAAATAAATGCTCTCCGTTTCCTTTCAGTAAGATTGGATGTGCAATATTCTTTGCTCCTAATGTTAAGATCATTTCATGCCAATTAGTTATTTCTTTTAATTTTTTTCTAATCAATCAGTTTCAGTTCTACAAGTAGGTTTTAATTAAGATTCTTCAAGATAATCATAGATTTACTTTCCCAATAAATTATAGATTTAACACGCGCCTATTACTAAACAAAACATTAGAAAGAAAGGTTTAAGAACTAATTACGAGTAATAGAGAGGGCCCTCCCTATCTCTTATCAAAGACAGTAGCTAAAGGAGTTGGAATGTTGGGAAATCTTAACGAAGAATCTGTTACAGTCCTGTACAAAATAGCAGACACAAACGTCATTGTTGAGAAATAAAAGATCATAAGCGACCATGGAATTTTAGTTTACCACATACCAAAAGAGGGCCCGTTCAGATGACAGCAACAAGACTACTAATACAGTGATGTACCGGAAACTCAATCAGAGTTGAACAACCCAGCCTAGTTGACTAATAGTATACGAGGGAGGAAGTATGGGCCACCATGTTAATGTTACAGAAAAAAGTGCGAAAAACACTTTCCTTGAATTGGAAATTACAGTGTCATTGACTTTCCACCCGATTTGAGCTGATTAAGAGGGTAATTGAACCCTCACATTGAGACCAGATTCAAGGGTAGTCTTTGGGTCTCCCTGCCTTGTACTAGTAAACTGCATAAATAAATTACCACCTGCCTCGAGCTCTGCTGTCTCCTGAAAATTTATTATGTCCATAAAACTCGTTCCAACACCTGACATCAGACTCCCAAAGCAACTGTTGTACACAGAACCTGGTTGTAGCAAAAGGTTCCCCCAAGAGGAAAAGCTGTAAAAATGTTCTCAAAATAGGATTAATAAGGAGAAGCCTTTCTGCTTAGTGGAAGGGTCAATAGCCAGGAGGCACAGTTTTAAGATAAGGATCAAGAGGCTTAAAGGGGATTTGTGAAAAAATTCTTTTAGCCAGAAGGTTGTGGGTAACTGGAATCCACTGCCATAAAGGGAAGAGAGGTCGGAACCTGTAAGATGTTTATGAATTATTTAGATGAACCAAAACCAAAGAACAATACAGCACAGGTATATGTCCTTCAGCCCTCCAATCCTGCAGTGACATATCTTGCCCTTCCATTCTAAAACTGTCTTCACTTATAGGATCCGTATCCTTCTATTCCCTTTCTGTTCATGTATTCATCCAGGTGTTTCTTGAATGCTGCTATTTTGTCTGCTTCCACCACCTCCTCTGACAGCATGTTCCAGGTACTCACCACTCTTTGTGTGAAAAAATTACCTTACACATCTCTTTCAACCCCTGCACATTGAACCTGTGTCACTTTGTAATTGCGCCCTCCATCCTGGGAAAAAGCCTCATACTTTCCATTCTATCCATGCCATTCACATTCTTATAAACTTCTGTCAGGTGTGCCCCTCAACCTCCCATATTCCAATGAAAACAAACCCAGTTTATCTAAACTTTCTACATAACTAAAATCCCCTATACCAGGCAACATCCTGGTAAGCCTTTTTTGCACCTTCTCCAAAGCATTCATCCTTCTGGTAGTGTGGTGGCCAGAGCTATATACAATATTCCAAGTGTGGCCTAACTAAAGTACTATTAAGCTGCAGCATAACTTGTCCATCCATATGCTCAGTGCCCCTTCCAATGAAGGCAAGCATGCCATAGGACTTTTTTTTAACTACCTTATCTACCACCACTAGCAACTTCAGTCTTCTGTGGACTTGCACACCCTCCCAAAGGTTCGACCATTCACTGTATAATTTCCAACTGTACTTGATCTTCCAAAATATATCACCTCATATTTGCCAAGATTTAACTCCATCTGCCATTTTTTTCTGCTCATGCCTCCAACTGATCTATATCCTCCTCACTATCTGCAACTCCGCAAATCTTTGTATCATCCACAAACTTACTAATTAGACCAGCTACATTTTCCTCCAAATCATTTATATAGACCACGAACAGTAGAGGTCCCAGCACTGATCCCTGTGGACCACCGCTAATCTCAACCCTCCAATCTGAAAAGCATTCCATCCACCTTTACCATGACTAAGCCAATTTTGTATCCATCTTGCCAGCTCACCCCTGATACCAAGTAACTTTGCCTTTGTACCAGTCTACCATGAGAGACCTTGTCAAAGGCTTTACTAAAGTCCATGTAGACAACATCATCAATCATCTTCATTCACTTCCTCAAAAAACTCAATCAAGGCATGACCTCTCCCCCATACAAAACCATGTTGTCTATCACTAATACGTCCACTCACTTCTAAATGCATATCGATCTTGTCACTGAGAACCTTTTCCAATAATTTCCCTACCACTGACATAAGGCTCACAGGCCAATAATTTCCAGGATTATTCCTGCTACCCTTCTTAAACAATGGGACAACATTGGCTATTTACCTGTCCTCTGAGATCTTACCTGTGACCAAAGCAGATATAAAAATGTCTGTCAATGTTCCAGTAATTTCTTCTCTTGCATCCCTCAATATTCCGGGATAGATCCCATCATGACCTGGAGACTTATCGACCTTAATACTTTTTGGGTCATACAACACCTCTTCCTTTTGAATATCAACTTGGCTTAGAAATTTGACACTTTCTACCCTGAGATCATCCTCCACCAATTCCTTCTCTTTGGTGAATACCAGCACAAAGTACTCATTTAGGACCTCACCTATTTCTTCTGGCTCCACATATAGATTCCCTCCTTTGTGCTTGAGTTCTACCCAGATTTCTTCACTGCTTAACTCCTCTGATGTATCATCCCTCGCTGTAGCTGTACCAGTAGTGCAACTCTCCACTCCTTTTACATCCCTTCCTATCACACATGAAAAATCTAAATCCTGGGACATTCAGCTGCCAGTCCTGTCCCTGTTTCAGCCAAGTTTCCGTAATCCCTATAATGTAATAGTTCCAAGCACTAAACAAAGCTCTAAGTTCATCTACTTGCCTATGAGGCACATGCATTTCAGACACCTCCCCTACTCTTTTCTGCAGTGTTTCCCTGTCTGTTCTTGTTCTTAATGATGTTTGCCATAGTTTCTCCCTCTCCCTCAATTTCTGCATCCACTGCCCAACTCCTCTGATTCCCATCCCACTGCCACATTAATTTAAACCCTCCTCAACCACATGAAACCTCAGCATGTAAGGCTACAGGCCAAGTGCTGGTAAATGTGATTAGGATAAATGGATGTTTGTTGACCTGTGTGGACACAATGGGCCAAAGGAAGACTTTCTGTGCTGTAACATCTTTATGACTCCATGACTAAAACATTCCTGAAAATGACAAACCTGCCCAGCAATGTCAACTATGCAGTCCTGACACTGGGAAAGGGTCAACTAGTCAGTGAGCCAGGCATTATTTAGGCCTGAGATAAGAGGCAGTTATCAACATGTGAAAGGAATATCCCTTTGGCGATGACTCCCCTTGTATACTCCCCAGGGTACTTGGGAAATACAGGAGATTCTTATCCTCTAGAGAGAAAGAGCAGACTACCGACTTAAACAAGAAAGTCTAGACAAGGCCCTCAGGGAGGTTTTCAGTCCAGGGGGTTAACCAGCTAGCCTGGCTGCACACAAAAAATCTTGCTTGCTCCACAACAGTGAGTATTCCAAAACTCAGTTTCCTTACGTGGCAGTGGGGTGAGACTGCAGCATTTTCTGTGAAAGGAATCAATGCAGCTTTGTTAAATCATGCAAGCTTAGCAATACGGGCAAGGTCACTTAAGTGTCACTCAGAGCCTAACAGTGCTCACAAAAGCCAAAGCTAGTTTAGCAGCCCCTGTGCAAATTGCCTGTTCTTGTGGGGCAACTAACCTTCATAGTGAATGTGTAAGTGTGTACTGTACCTTTAAGAGAGAGGAAGCTAGCAAGAACTGATAGTGTCCAGACCAAGGTGAAAATATAAGCTTGGTCAAAACAAATAGCTGGAGTTGTGTTGCCATGGAACAAAAACAAATTCAAATTCGGCCAATCAGTTTAAATTAGGGCCCAGAGACCAAACTCCAATTGAATTTGAATTTTACTGTTTGGGAGGGCATCAAACCAATGAAATGATCTGATGTTTTGGGATATAAAACCGGACATTTTGAACAGTAAGGGGGAAAACTACAAAGTGCTGCCAAGAAGCAACAGACTGCTCACAGAATAACTCTCTAAAAGGTACCTGTCTATAAGACATTTGTGCAGCAAAACACCAGAGTCAACCTAGAGAAATGAACAGAGAAAGTCCGACATCCAAAGACTATACTTGGATTTGAAATTGTTTCTGCCATAAATTTAAGAGGGATTTTATCAGACCAGTATTGCAGAGTGAGAAATAAAAGATAGGTTTAAGAGAAAGGAGTTAGAAATAGTTGCTTAATGTTCTCTTTTGGACTTAAAGAATAAAATTGTTAATTTTTACTTTAAATAGTGATGTCTGGGATAGTTCTTTGCCTCTTGAAATTTAACAGATTATGTATGAGGTGGGATTCTCTGTTTGTCGGGTTTAAATGAGCAGATGGGTTTACCCCTGTCATAACAGTTTGGGGGCTTTTGTCTGCGATTTGAACAGATTTAGACAGATTCAGTCTGATATTTGGACAGATGTGAATAGATTTGGGGTACAAAAAAAGTTCAATAGATTTAAACACTTGCAGGTTAATCTCCTAGATCTTTTAATAAAATGTAAGTGAGACAATTTGTTTAATTTTAGTTACTTGGGGTTGATAAAGTTAAAACTGAGAGAAATGGCTCTTAAAATTGCTAGAGGTTCTGGGGTTTGAAGATGATTCCCAATTTGCCAAGAAAGTTTAGAAAGAAAAGAAAAGACCAAACTTTTAGAGTTAGTAAAGAAGTTAGGATTGGGTTTAACCAAGGACAACAGTAAAGCTGAAATTGTAATGGAATTACTCAAATACTTAGTTGTGTCACAGAAACCTAAGTTAGAAAAGCTTACATTACAATTGTGGAAAATGAAGTTAGAAGATAAACAAAGGGAGAGAGAAAGAGAGAGAGAGGAAAAAGAGAGAGAAGGTTCTCAGCTGAACAAAAAGAGAGAGAGAAGAAAGGGAGACAGAGAGAGGAAACGGAGAGAGAAAGAGAGCGAAGGTCCTTAGCTGAGCAAAAACAGAGAGAATTTGAATTTGAGAAGTTGCGACTTGGTCAGAAAAGTCAATTTAACAGGATGGAGATTAAAAGAGAAGGTAGTGAGACAGAAAAATGTCAAAACTCTTGTCACATTTTGATGAAAAAGATATCAAAGACTTCTTTATTTCATTTAAAATAGTGGCTAGGCAGGTGGAGTAGTCTGAGGATTAATGGGTAATGCTAGTTCAGACTAAACTGGGAGGCAGAACTAGTGAGGTATTTGCTGCACTGTCAGATGAGGGGTCAAGAGATTATGAAGAGATCAAAAAGGCTATTTTAAGTGCTTATGAATTGGTACCAGAAGCGTATAGACACCGGTTCAGAAACATAAAGAAGGAACCAGGTCAGACTTATGTTGAGTTCGACAGAAATAAACATAGTCATTTTGATAGATGGGTGTGGGCCTTAAAGATACAGAGGACCTATGAGGCTCTAAGACAGATTATTCTGCTGGTGGAGTTTAAAAACTCACTTCCAGAGATGATGAGAATTCATGTGGATGAACAGAAAGTTCAGGAAGTGAGAAGGGCAGCAGAAATAGCAGATGAATGCAAGTTGGTGTACAAGACAAGCTTCCAGCCAGAATTTCATCCTGCGATGGATAGAAACTGGAGAAGGGGAGAACCTACACTACAAAAGAAAGAGTAGAGAACACTGGTAAGTGTTTACCACAGGTTAAAAAAGAAGCCCA
>NC_057723.1:22984224-22985042 GCF_004010195.1 Chiloscyllium plagiosum | reverse complement strand
ATGAATTCGCCTGGGACAACACTACTATCATAGGGCAAGCCAGACAGAGAACAGCCAGGGAATTCCTAGAGGCATGGCATTCATCCACAAACTCCATCAACAAACACATCGACCTGGACCCAATATACCAACCACTACAGCGGACAGCTGAAACTCACAACCGGAAGCGGCAGGGACAGACCACTATAAACACCGGAGGAAACATCAAAGAAGTGCTTCGCAGGAGGCTCCCAAGCACTGATGATGTCGCCTAGCCAGGGGACGAAACGTTTGCAACAAAAACTTCCAGCTCGGCGAACAGAATCACAGCAACGAGCACCCGAGCTACAAATCTTCGCACAAACTATGGAGTTAGTACCTGATCTCTATAAAGACTTCACCCTGTAGGTATAGTTTACTCAGAGAACAGGAGGAGAAGAGCAAGAAGTTATAATTTTGAGTAATCCAAGATCTAACCAGTCACTGATAGTAAGAGATGAGTGAATATGCAGTCTTTTTGATCTGTTACCTGAGATGATGGTAATTTGTGGGATAGATGGACAGATATTTAGTGTTACCTTATATAAGATCAGGTTGGAGTGCCAACTCAAGTCTGTGAGAGTGATTGACAGAGAGTCAGTTCCCAGAATTGAGTTTGTTCTTGGCAATGGTTTAGCAGAGTTCAATGTGGGAGTAACACCCCTTGTTGTGGAGAAGCCCAAGGAAGACCAAGAAACTGAGGAGTTATAAAAGAAATATTCTGGTATTTTTCCAGACTGTGCAGTCACAAGATCCCACTATCATAAGGTACAACACGAAGCAAAACTAAAGAGGGAGAT
>NC_057723.1:22953474-22983724 GCF_004010195.1 Chiloscyllium plagiosum | reverse complement strand
GTCCAGGTCACCCTGTAATCTCCTAACATCCTCACATTTCGCCCTGCCACCCAGCTTAGTATCATCAGCAAATTTGCTAATGTTATTACTAATACCATCTTCTATATTATTAACATATATTGTAAAAAGCAACAGTCCCAGCACTGATCCCTGCGGTACCCCATTGGTCACTGCCTGCCATTCCAAAATGGAGCCATTTATCACTACTCTTTGTTTCCTGTCAGCCAATCAACTTTCAATCCAAGTTAGTACTTTGCCCCCAATACCATGCGTTAATTTTGCTCACTAACCTCCTATGTGGGACTTTATCAAAAGCTTTCTGAAAGTCCAGGTACACTACATCTACTGGATCTCCCTTGTCCATCGTCAGAGTTACATCCTCAAAAAATTCCAGAAGATTAGTTAAGCATGATTTCCCCTTCATAAATCCATGCTGACTCTGACCTATCCTGTTACTACTATCCAGATGTGTTGTAATTTCATCCTTTATAATAGACTCCGGCATCTTTACCACCACTGAGGTCAGACTAACTGATCTATAATTTCCTGCTTTCTCTCTCCCACCTTTCTTATTGTACATGAAGTAGATGTAGGGAATGCTGTTCCTATAAAACAACATCCCTATCTGCTTAATCCTTTCAAAGCCAGACAGGTCCAGAAGGAGGTGGAGGCCATGCTCAATGAGGATATCATTGAACTGAGCCAGAGTGAGTGGAGTTCGCTGATCGTCTTAGTTCCTAAACTGGACGGGACTCAACAATTCTGCATGAATTATTGGAATGTGGACACCATTACAAAATTGGACTCATATCCAATACTGAGATTGGAGGACTGTATCGAGAAAGTTGGACAAGCAAGTTACGTTACCAAGTTGGACTTACTGCATGGTAACTGGCAGGTATCTTTATCAGAGATGGTGAAAGGAATTTCTGTGTTTCTGACCAAAAATGGGCTATATCAGTTTAAAGTGATGCCCTTTGGAATGAAGAATGCACCCGCCACATTCCAAAGGCTCATGAACAGAGTTGTGGCTGGGTTCACAAACTGTGCAGTCTATTTGGACGATGTAGTTATCTTTAGTAAGTCCTGGAAAGATCACATGGTACAGTTGGCAGAGCTCTTTGAAAGACTACGAGAAGTAAAACTGGTAATAAACTTAAACAAAACTGAATTCATGAAAGCAGAGGTGATGTTCTTGGGACATAACATCTGTCATGAAAAGTTGACCCCACAGAATGCAAAGACGAAGGCCATTGAGGAATTTCCACAAACAACCTTGAAGAAAGAGGTGCTTTGATTTTTGGGACTAAGTGGTTTTTTTTGGAAGTTTGTTCCAAGCTTCAGCAGTGCAGTGGCACTGTTAATTGATTTGCTGAACAAGAACACAAAGTTTCGGTGGACAGAACAATGCCAGGAGGCATTCAACCATTTGAAATCAATGTTAACCACCAAACCAATTTTAGCTACACCAATATAAAAGTCCTTTATATGCCTCAATAAGATCACTTCTCAATCATCATTTTATCAATGTTAGAAAGTACAAGTTTCATGATTTTTTAAAAAACTCAACGTTTAATGACAGCAGTCACCCTCATGGAACTTGGAATATTTATTTTGTGTTTGGGTGACCAGAATTGAACACAGTCCTCAACATATGGGTCAACAAAAGGACTTTTCAGATTCAATACAGCTTGACTTCCTCTGACCCTGTCCCTACTGGCTCAGTATTTCGTTATAAATGGGAGATTCCTCTGAGCAGTCCTCTCCAGCAGCCACAACCTATCACCTTCCCATTCAGCCCCAAGACCCTAAACCCCTCCACCTTGAATTTTGTTTTTAACAAGCAATGGTTAGTTTTAACATTTCAAGTTCCTATTCATTCTCAAAGTCTACTATGAACATGCAGACGTTCTTAGCTTTGCTCATTGCCTTTCATGTCAAAATTCTTCAATAATGTTTGGAAGCCATAGGCTTTTCTACAATTTACTTTGGAGATTATTTCCTCAAATAACAGTGATGTGGAGGAGCTGGTGTTGGACTGGGGTGGACAAAGTTGGACTATTGCCTGGTATTGTGTGATTTTTAACTTCCTCAAATAAATTAGAGTTTGATTACACATCATCCACACCTTCTGAATATACATTGTCTGTGGTTTTTAAGTTAGGATTGTCTTGATAATCTCCACATTTACCTTAATAATCAATTACATTAGTTGGTATGGTATTGAAGTTAATCTAACAGGTATGTCATTGATTCAGACAGTTTTATTGCCCTTTTTGTCAGCTGTGGTTTAGCTGGATCTGACTCCTGAGTCAGAAGTTCGTGGGTTCAAGTCTCATGCAAGAGATATGAGAGCAAAAATCTAGACTAACTTTCTGGTGCAATTCTGTGGAGTGCTGCACTATCAAAAGTGACAGTTTATTATGAGATGAGTTGAAGGTAAAGGTACGGATGATTTGCTTCAGTTATACAGGTAATTGGTAATACTACATCTAGAGTACTGTCCACAGTTTTAGTCCCCTTATATAAGGAAGACATTAAATGTGTTTGGAGACACTTCAGAACAGATTTACGATATTAATACCTGAAATGAATGTGTTGTCCTATGAAAAGAGGTTGAACAGGCTGGTCCTCTTGCCGCTGGGGATTAGAAGAATGAGGGATAACTCGAATGAAGTGTATAAGATCCTGAACAACCTTGACAAGGTGGACAGAAGAAAGAAAATTTCTTGTTGTGGGTCCGTTCAGAATTAGAGAGAATTTAGGGTTCTCCCTTGTGGGATGATGTTCAAATTACTACCAGAATTGGTGAGTAGCGAAAATGATCATTTTATTCAGAACCCACAAGAAGCACAAGTTTGAGGTGGCAATTGAATCCCAAAATACAATTCTTACACTATCCTTTTTATACATAGTTCTTACATATATTAAAATTTCATTACTGTGATGTTATATCGCTTAAACAAAGGTTTGACGGCCTTCTGTCATGGGAGACAGGAGATGGGTCAAAACATGTGCTAAGTGCTGGCTGCTACTCCTGGGAGGTTTACGAGTGTCTGTCCAGATTGCTTGCATAATCAAGAGGTGTTAGTCCTTTTTCTTTTAGGTCAGTAAATGTTTGTTTAAAAAAATCTAGACCTACATGCTGTAAACAAGTTAGACGTTGTATCTGTACGTAATTAAAACAAAATTAAAGATTTGTTTACTATTTGCCGGTGTGAGTTTCATTCATTCATGCAATTTCACTGAAGTGCTGTTTTGGCAGTTAGTTTCTTAAAGGGATAGTGGCCCAGTTAAATGGCATTTAACATGTACATACTAATTGGGGAAACTGTTTGGTGTTTCAGGTCCGAGGACGGTTGGCAAGGGCTGATTAATATTGTAATCTTCTATGGAGACTTGATGGGAATGGTATTGCATATGAGTGGCATGGTGGCTCATTGGTTAGCACTGCTGCCTCACAGCACCAGGGACCCGTCATCAATTCCAGCCTCAGGTGACTGTCTGTGGGAGTTTGCACATTCTCCTCCATGTCTGTGTGGGTTTCCTCCTGGTGTTCCAGTTTCCTCCCACAATCCAAAGATGTGCTGGTTAGATTAATTGGCCATGCTAAATTGCCAACAGTGTTCAGGGATGTGTACGTAAATGTAGGGAATTGGATTTGGGTGGGATATTCTCCAGAGGGTCAGTGTGGATATGTTGGCCAAACGACCTATTTCCACACTCTAGGGATTCTATGATATTGGCACCAATTCAGAGGTTAATAGGCCTAAACACTGCTTGTAGCAAAGACTGATAAGGTATGAAAATGTGTAATGGGTTTGAGAGGGTTGTTTTAATTTGGTCCATCTTATGATAGTAAAATATACTACATAACCATGGTTTTATGAATGAGTTATAGGAGGGAGTTATGAATGAATGAAAAGGGAAGGCAGTGTTTGTATGTAAATGGGTTAGTAAAGGAGTTATGGATGCATAAACATAAACATAAAGTGCTTGTGATTGGGAAATATAAATGATTCGGAGATGCCAGTGTTGGACTGGGGTGTACAAAGTTAAAATCACACAACACCAGTTTATAGTCCAACAGGTTTAATTGGAAGCACACTAGCTTTCGGAGCGACACTCCTTCATCAGGTGATCACCTGATGAAGGAGCGTCGCTCCAAAAGCTAGTGTGCTTCCAATTAAACCTGTTGGACTATAACCTGGTGTTGTGTGATTTTTAACTAGGGAAATATAAAGCGCTTGTGAGTGGGTTAGGTAAGTGACCTACAAGACAATATCCCACCCTTTTAGGACCAAGATGAGGGTATTTCTTTCAAAAGAATTGTGGGACTTTGGAACACTATGCTTCAGAGGTGCTGAAGACAGGGTGATTGAACATTTTGAAGGTGCAGCTAACTAGTTTTTTGTTAGGCAATGGAATCAAAGTCTATTCAGGAAATGCGGGAATGTGCCATTTGCAGTGCAAACTGATCAGCCATAACCTTATTGGACCATGGAGCAGGTTCCAGGGATCAAGTAATTTATTTTTCCCTTCGTTTGTTAGTTCTCATTGGAGACAACTGTTGGGTAAGGTTTCAAAACAAGCTTTCGCTGATCTTTAAATTGGATGTAAAATATACCGACGTATCCTCATTTCCTGGCGGCCCGATCATAATCATTGTCACTGCATCTCCAAAGTCCCTCTTAACAATCTAAGCTATCCATTTACTTTAAGGATTTACTTGTTTTGAGTCCTTCAGTCTGTCTAAGATTTCCATTTCAATCACATTGAAGCTATTAATTCTGCCGAGGCTATCTTCACTCACGGAGGGTATGTTGTCTTCCTGATGAATACTTGAAAGAAATAATCATTCAGAATATTAACTGCTATAAATCATGCTTATTTTCTGTTTCAGCTTGCATATATAATTTGAGAAGCTGAAAAACTTTCTTGCAATTATCATTCAGTTTGAGTATTTTATCTTATCCAAGCCCCTGTTTTCCACTTTGATACCCTTTCAAAATGTTTTCACTGACATTTTTTTGATTTGTTTCTGGGTGTCCTTGGCTATGCCAACAGTTATTTCTCATCCCTCATATGATTGAACCACACAAGAGTTTGCACATTTTCCCTGTGTCTGCGTGGGCTTCCTCCAGGTGCTCTGGTTTCCTCCCACAATCCAAAGATGTGCAAGTCAGTGAATTGGCCATGCTAAAGGGGTAAATGTAGGGGATTGGTATGGGTGGGTTGCTCTTCGGAGGGTTGGTGTGGACTTGTTGGGCCGAAGAGCCTGTTTCCACGCTGTAAGTAATCTAATGTAATCTAAATTGCCCATAATGTTAGGTGCATTTGTCAGAGGGAAATGAGTGTGGGTGGGTTAGTCTTCGGAGGGTAAGTGCGGACTGGTTGGGCCAAAGGGCCTGTTTCCACACTATAGGGTATCTGATCTAATCTAATCTGTGGATTCAGAGATCACATGTAGGCCTGAACAGGTATAGATAGCAGACTACCTTCTCCAGAGGGGATCAATGAATGCAGATAGGTTTCCATGACAATTGACAGTTATACAGTCACTGTTATTCTTTTGTTGAATTCAAATTTTACCATCCACCCTGGTCCCAAGAAAATCACCATGACTTTCTGGTTTACTGACTCAGTGAAATTACCATTACTCCACCATCTTTTCCTTTTCTTCATACAGGATGACTGAAGTTGTTTGTTTTTCCTGGTTATTTTGCTTTCATTGAACGTATCAATCTCTTTAGAATTAAATGGACAATAAATGGAGATCCACAGATAAAATATGAAGGAAGAAATAATCAGGACTTTTCGGAAAGGTGCTGCGATAATTGCGGGGAATTTTAATCCCCGTATTGATTTTTAAAAAACAGGTATGTGCATACAGACATACTGATTAGTAAAACAAAGCCATTCAGTTCTTGCAGCTTGCTCCACCATTCCATCGAATCCTGGCTGATTGAGTTTGAATTCCAACTACTCACCTTATTGTTGCAAGGTGGCAGCAGAATAGGTCACTCCAGCTGGAGTTCGTTTGCTCCGCCCATACTTCTTTTCTTTTTTCTCTTCTCTTTTTTCCCTCCTAGTGCATTTTTCTTCTCCTTCTCCTTCTACTTGTCGTTGACTCCTGACGTTCCATGACTTCTGCTGAGGAGCAATGATCTCCAATGTCCAGTGAGCGACAATCCCTGGAATCTGACAATCATTCACAGCCTCCGGTAAGCTTTGATTCCTGACCTCCAGCAATGACTCTCGGCCTGGTACAGCAGACTCTCGTAGCGGCCATCCGGCGCAGCGTGGCGGCCTCCCGGTGTGGCATGGCATCCTCCAGGCTTGGTGCAGTAGCCTCCAGGAGTGGCTTGGCAACCTCCTAGCCTTTCACAGCAGCCTCCTGGCTTGGTGTGGTGACTTCCCGGCCTGGTGCAGTGGGGTCCTCCCTTGGGGCCTCCCAACATTGGCATGATGACCTCCCAGCCTGGTGCAGCAGGCTCCTTCCGTAGGGGCCTCCCAGCATTGGCATGGTGCAGCAGGCTTCTCCCATAGGGGCTTCCCGGCATAATGTGGCAACCTCCCAGCCTGGTGCATAGGGGCCTTCCGGCATTGGCATAGCAACTTCCTGCTCCTATGCAGCAGCCTCCTCCTGTAGAGGCCACCCAGCATTGACAAGGTGATCATCTGGTCTCCTGCAGCAGCCTCTTCCCATAAAGGGCTCCTCGCATAGTGCGGCATGGTAATCTCCTGCACTGACCTCTTGGCATTGGCATGTTGTCAGCGCAGTGCAGAGCCAGGGCCTGGTGTGGGCTGGAAGCTAAGTGACATCTGTGGTTTGTGTACTGACAGCATTTCTGTAATGCTGTCCATTTTACTTCTTTGTTGTCTAAAATCTTGGAACAAAGAAGCCGTGCTAGATATTTTTGTACCTAAATCGGCACTATAATTGGCGACATATAAACTGTTCACTACACTAATTGAGTATATGTGACAATACAGGCTCTTCTCGTCTATTGTATTCTCATAGAACTGAAACCATGTATTCATTTTACTTCTCCTTTCAAATCCAAATCCTCAATAATAGCAATATTTAATATTTATCACACATCCCTTCAAAGATTAAATAAAAAGAATCTCAGGTGGTGACAAAACAGACTACAGACAGGAGGTGAAATACCTGGAAAAATGGTGCACTGAGAACAATTTATTTCTCAATGTCGGCAAAACCAAGGAACTCATTATTGACTTTCGGTGGGATGTTACGCATGCCCCCTACACATTAACAGCACAGAGATGGAACGAGTGGAGAGTGTCAAGCTCCTGGGAGTGGTCATCAACAACAAGCTTTCTTGGACTCTTCATGTGGATGCACTGGTTACAAAGGCCCAACAATGACTCTTCTTCCTCAGGCAGCTGAGAAAATTTGGCATGATGGGGAATATCGTTACCAACTTTTATAGGTGCGCCATTGAGAGCATTCTGTCTGGATGTATCACTATCTGGTATGGCAACTGGACGATTCAAGATTGGAGGCGGTTACAGTGGTGAACTCAGCCCGGATAATCACACAAGCCAACCTCCCATCTGTCGAATCCATCTATCAGGCCCGCTGTCAAGGAAAGTCTGCCAGCATTCTCAAAGACCCATCCCACCCTGGCAATCTTTTTCTACAACCTCTACCATCGGGGAGAAGGTACAGAACCCTGAACACACGCACCAGCCGAATTCGTAACAGTTTCTACCGTACTGTTGTTAGAATACTGAATGGGCTCACAAACACTTAGCATTCGCCTGTACCTGTGTTTTGGTTTTTGCTGTTGTTTACCTATTATTTACTTATCTATGTTATTTAAGTATGTGATCTGTCTGTATTGCTTGCAAGACAATACTTTTCACTGTGCTTCGGTACATGTGACAATAAATTCAACTCAATTCGATTCAATTCAATTCCTTAAGAGGCATTTTGATTTTCTTTTAAAATTCCTTCTTGTTATTGTTTGAAACTTCAAACTGATGTACAACCAACACAGGGCATAGTACCTCTTTCTCTGCTAGTGAATATTTCTGTTGACATGTATTTAGATTTTGAGAAAACAAACTGTCTGTGATCCAAATCACATCTTCCTGTCATAACCTGACCCAACACTAATGTCAATAATATCAATACACAGTCGAGATGACTCCTTATAACTTGATGCTCTTAAGATACAGCTTTCAAATTATCAGACACTCTGACATTCTTTAGTTCATTCAGATTATTTGTTTTCTTAAAAAAATAAGTTTGTCAGTGGAACCACAACAGCGCTAAAACTTCTGAATCTTCACAAGATTGAAGGGTTAAAAAACAAAGTTTGGGGAATACTCTTGGGCCTTACCTCAGTAAGGAATGACAGTAAAAAGAGAAGGGCATAAACCATACAATACCTTGTTCTCACAGACCTTGGAGGGGAAAAACCATCATTATTTTAATTCAAAACAGAAATTGCTGGGGAGACTCAGTAAGCCAGGCAGCATTTGTGGAGAGAAAGCAGAGTTAGCGTGAAGTTCTGAAGAAGGACCACTGGATTTGAAATACAAACTCTGCTTTCTTTCCACCAATGCTGCCAGACCTGCTGCGTCTCTCCAGCAATTTCTGTTTTGTTTCAGATCTGCAGCATCCACAGTCATTTTATTTTATTATTTAAATTCAGCTTCCTTTGTCCGTGACACATAAAATAGTGGTTTGCTTTATAAGGAAAGATTGATTGTGTTATGGATAGGCTAGGCTTGTATTCACTGGAATTTGGAAAAGTAAGAGATGAGCTGATTGAAATATATAAGATCCGGAGGGGTCATAATGGTGAATGTGGATGGATGTTTCCTCTTGTGCGACAATCTAAAATTGAGGGTCACAAATAACAACCGAAACATAAATAGAATTTGCTAGAAAAACACAGTAGGTCTGACAGTATCTGTGGAGAGAAAGCAGAGTTAACATTTCAGGTCCAGTGACACTTTCTCAGGACTCTTTTTTTGTCACGGAGATACCCATGTTTCTGGATGGATTCAAAACAAGGAAGATGAAACTTGAGTTGGAATCCTCGTGTGGTGAGTCTGAGGTGGAGGCAGTCACTAAGAAGTGCCATAAAGCTATGACAATGAGTTTTGGCAAATACCTTGTCAAACACCAGGAGTGACAATGGAAGTAATGACAATGAACAAGAAAAAGAATTAGAATAGAATCCTGTTGAACAGAGGAGCAGAACTTCTTCAAGGTGGACATATTTGGAAGCTATATGACATGAGTTAAACACAAAACACAAGAAACAAAAAACTTTGAGTGCTGGAAATCAGAAACAAAAACAGAAATTGCTGGAAAAACACAGCAGGTCCAGCAACATCTGTGGAGAGAAAGCAGAACTAACATTTCAGACCCGGTGATTCTCCTTCAGACACTCTGAAATGTTAACTCTGCTTTGTCTCCACAGATGCTGCCAGACCTGCTGAGTTTTTCCAGCAGTTTCTGTTTTTGTTTCTGATTTCCGGTATCTGCACATTTTTTTTTGGTTGTGTGTCGAACTAGGGATCACTGTTTAAAAATAAGGATTCACCTATTTAAGACAGAAATAAGGGAATGATGTTTTTTTCTCACAAAGGCTTATGATCTTTGAATGTCTCTTCCTCAAAAGGTATTGTAAATAGAATCTTACAGTTTTTTAAAGCAGTGAAATTTGGTTCTTCATTAGCAAGGGAGTAAAAGGCTATGTGGGTTAGGTCACATCGACGTTTGCAACAGCAGCGATATGATGCGTTTCGTTAAAACGTAATTGCTTTTGGGTAGGCCATACATGTCAGTGGAGTTATTCCTATTTCTTGTACCAATTCCACTTGGCAGCACAAATGCCATTTGTAAAGTTTTCTGATGTGCCCTGAGCTCAGTCTTTCAACCACAAACCCACCTTCTAGGTTAGCAATTGAATGTGAAAGGATAGAGTAAACTCCGAGAAGTGATAGAGGACAATGCATCATTTATAAGAATAGTACATAAATCCTTATGGTAGAACTTGGAATTTTTTTTTTGATAAGACAGCAGAATTGTCAGTGTCAATACATTAATTTTTTGCACCCTTTGACTTTAATAAAAAATGTACATAGTTTGTTAAAATCAACTGAATCATATTCAGTACTTCATACACACAATCACCAATGATTCAAGATGGTTATAATAATCACTAAATTAATCTGAATTCTTCTGCATCACAATCTGTCTCCCTATTTAGCACATAAACAGTAATATATTCTGCAATTAAACAGTTCTAAAATTGTATGGCAGTGGCAGATTGCCAACACTACCCCCATTATATTTCAAAATAAACTTCTAACTGAAGTTGCACCTTTGGCCTTTCTGAAATTGCTTTTTGTAAAATCAATCATTTCTCTGTGAAGTCCCAGTTACTCATATCCATCTAGTTCTCCATTATCAGACCAACTGAGTCTGCCTTGCAAAATTAGATTGGTATTCACTGCAATACAGTTTTATCACTTTTACAAGACAGTGAAGCCTCTTTGCTGCTTGAAAGCTTATTTTGGTAATGAAGATAAAGTCATAAAAAAAGACAGCAATATATTTCAGTAATATCAACACCAGACAAACTCTGCAGCCTCATTCAATTATTTCACTCACAGCTTTAAAATGATTGTGTTTACACCTGGAACACTCTTTTAGTATGAGTAAATTGGCAAATAATTAAAGGAAATAAATGTTTGTTCACCATGTGAACTTTATATTTGTTAGCTGCTCATTACATGAACAATGACATGGAGAATCATTGCAATAGGAGCGAAGGTTCTTACAGAGCATCTTGATGTGATTAAATCAGGTCATGTTGCAGTTGTACAGGACATTGGTTAGGCCACTTTTGGAATATTGTGTGCAATTTTAGTCTCCCTCCTATCAAAAGGATGTTATGAAACTTGAAAAGGCTCAGAAAAGATTTACAAGGATGTGCCAGGGTTGGAGGGTTTGAGCTATAGGGAGAGGCTGAATAGGCTGGGACTGTTTTCTCTTGAGCATCGGAGGTTGAGGGATGACCTTATAGAGGTTTATAAAATCATGAGGAGCATGGATAGGGTAAATAGCCAAGGTATTTTCCCTAAAGTGGGGGAGTCCAGAACTAGAGGGCATAGGATTAGGGTGAAAGGGAAAAGATTTAAAAGGGACATAAGGGACAACTTTTTCAAGCAGAGAATGGTGCATGTATGGAATGAGCTGCCAGAGGAGGTGATGGAGGTTGGTACAAGTACAATATTTAAAAGGCATCTGGATGAGCATATGAATAGGAAGTGTTTAGAGGTATATGGGCCAAGTGAGGACAAATGGGATTGGATTAGTTTAGGATATCTGGTCGACATGGACAAGTTGGAATCTCAAGATGGTTGGAATATAAAAGCACCGTTGTGCTACTGAGACTTTATAAAGCTCTCGTTAGGCCCCATTTGGAGTACTGTGTCCAGTTTTGGTCCCCACACCTCAGGAAGGACATACTGGCACTGGAGCGTGTCCAGCGGAGATTCACAAGGATGATCCCTGGAATGGCAGGTCTAACATACGAGGAACGGCTGAGGATCCTGGGATTGTATTCATTGGAGTTTAGAAGATTAAGGGGAGATCTAATAGAAACTTACAAGATAATACGTGGCTTGGAAAGGGTGGATGCTCGGAAATTGTTTCCATTAGGCGAGGAGACTAGGACCCGTGGACACAGCCTTAGAATTAGAGGGGGTAAATCCAGAACAGAAATGCGGAGACATTTCTTCAGCCGAGAGTGGTGGGCCTGTAGAATTTATTGCCTCGGAGTGAAGTGGAGGCCGGGACGCTAAATGTCTTCAAGGCAGAGATTGATAAATTCTTGATGTCACAAGGAATTATGGGTTATGGGGAGAATGCGGGTAAGTGGAGTTGAAATGCCCATCAGCCATGATTGAATGGCGGAGTGGACTCGATGGGCTGAATAGCCTTACTTCCACTCCTATGTCTTCTGGTCTTATGGACCAAACGGTCTGTTTCCATGCTGTACAGCTTTATGATGCTATGACTCTAAATCAATTAAAATAAGAGATAAAATAAAGCAGACACCTAAAATGTCAAGGACCCAATGTTCAATTGCACAAATGTTAAATATTGGAAAGTAGTATGAAATTCGTTGAGGAGATGTGAGCATTGCTGGCTGGGTCAGTATTTATTATCCATCCCAAATTTGCTTGAAACGTGGGAGTGAAATACTTTTACTTTCTTGACCTCCTGCAGTCCATTTAATGTAGGTAGACCCACAATGCTGTTAGTGAGGGAGCTCCATCAGCGTGAAGGAATGATGATAGAACTACACATTTGGATAGTAAGAGTCTTAGAAGTAGATCTGCAAGTGATGGTATACCCATGTATAGTTTGTCTTGTCCTTCTAGATAGTTATTCTCGTGGGTTAGAAAAGAGCACTGGTGAATTTTGACAAAGCATCTTGTAGCTGGTATATAATGTTGCTACTGAGTGTCAGTGGTGGAGGGAGTAAGTGTTTGTGGAGGTGATGCTAATCAAGTGGGCTTATTTGTCCCATATCGTGTCAGGCTTCTTGAGTGTTGTTGGCAGTGCACTCATCAAAGCATATGAGGAGTATTCATCACAGGTACACTTTCTACACTCCACGTATCATGCATGGACAACTCATCCAGGACCCATGAGGTACACTGCTCAGAAGCCAGGTAAAATAAAAATCCTTTAAAATGGATTAAGAACCTAATAAAGCTGTCAATGAAACACAATGCCATTCAGAATAAATAAGAAAATATTGATCCCAACTTTAAAAATTACATTTTTAAAAAATGGATGGCAGCTGGAACAGAGTGCAAATCTGTAAGGGAATGTATTTTAAGCAATGATTTATGTTTATGAAGTCTGGTATTGTTTACTTTAAATGGGTGTTGAACTTAAATTTTCATTTCAAGTTTAAGTTTTGTCTAGGTTTGGACAAAGACAGGAAAGTTCTCTGCTGGAGATCTTGTGAAATTAATTAATTAAGTAGCTGGCCGAATCTGGTTAATTGCCAAAGTGCTCATTCATCTAAATTTCAGTCATGTATATAACGAAGCTAGAGTGCATTTGGCACAAGTGCAGCTGGAACAGAGTTTAGATCTGAAAGTTCAATGAGTAAAGGCATTTGGTGAGGAGACGATTTGACTTATTATTATCACATGTATGTAAGTACAGTGAAAAGTTTGTTTTCTGTACAGAAAGGGCAGATCATACCGTAAAAAGTGCATTAGAGTAATACAACAAAGTGAATAATACAATGTTATGGCTTCAGAAAAGGTGCATTAAGAGCAAGATCAACAATAAATTTAAAATTTGAGTGGTCAATTCAGAAGTCTAATATCAGCAAGGAAGAAGATGTTCTTGAATATGTTAGTACATGTATATTTCAGCTTTAGTATGTTCAGCCTGCCAGAAGAGGTTGGAAGGGGTTATAACCAGGGCCAGAGAGTTCTTTGATTATCTTGGCTGACTTCCCAAACAAGCAAGAAGTATAGGTGGACTCCATGGATGGAAGTTTGGCTTGCGTGAAGTACTGGGTTGTGTTCACAAATCTCTGTAGTTTCTTACAGATCAGTTGCCATACCAAGCCATGATGCGTCAGGATAAAATGCTTTCTGTGGTGCATCTACAAAAATTGCTGAGAGTCTTCACGGATATGTTCAATTTCCTTAGCCTCCTGAGGAAGTAGAGATGTAGAGGCAGATACTCCAGGAGAACAGGAGTTGAAACAATGACAAGAAGTGAGAAAGAGTCAGTGGCAGTTCAACTCAGCACAACACCCCCTAATCCCAAAACTGCAATGAAGTAAACATAAAAGGTTAGAAAAGACCCTCTATGCCCTGTGCCACCAGAAGGTGCCCACCAAAGCTTTTCGTACCAAGGCAGGAAAACAGTCAACAAGTTTCCTCCAGCTTAAGTTGTAGCTGCCAAGGTACTACTTGGATGTTGAAGAGAAAGAGTAAAGAACGTTGGAATCACTTTGGAAGAATGATGCTATCTGAAATATAAATAAATTCATGATAATTTTATCCATAGCTGTGGTTTCTCACAATCTGTTTATATGATGTGGAGGTGCCAGTGTTGGACAAGGGTGGACAAAGTTAAAAATCGCACAACACCAGGTTATAGTCCAACAGGTTTATTTGGAAGTACTAGCTTTCACAGCACTGCTCCTTCACAAGTAACTAGTGGGACTGGATCATAAGACACAGAATTAATAGCCAAAGATGACAGTGTCATGCAATTAAAACAATATATTGAACAACTTAGATTGCTGTTAAGTCTTTCATCTTTTAGAAAGGGTTGCAAATTTAGGTTCAATAATATGTAAATCCCAGAACTTCTTCTAAGTCACATTCTCGAGATAATGTAAGGTTTTATAAAGAAAGGTGACATCTCAGCTCAGAGAATGTATTAAAGTTGTGAGGACAGCTGTGTATCCAAATCTTGACTCAGACTGGTTCTATTTCCAAAGTAGAATTTAGAAAATGTTATATGGATTGACTGCCTGCATTGACTGCCTGCAGGTTATGTGCTACTTTGAGCAAAAATAGAATGTATCTGCAAATACAATTCTGCAAATGCAAATTCATCCCATAGACTTATATGTATGTGTGTGTGTGTGCATGCTTATGAGGGAGAGAGAGTGTGTGTGCACGTCAGAGAGTGTGTGTTTGCATGTGTGCATGCTAGGTACAGTGTGTGCATGAATGTAATAGAGTATAAGCCTGTGTGAGGGTGTGTGCATGGATGGGAGTATGGGGGTATATATATATATATATATATATATATATGTGTGTGTGTGTGTGTGTGTGTCTGAGAGAGACCGTGTGTGAGACAGAGCATCTGCGTTTGTATGTGTATGTGTGTTAGAGACTGTATAATGTAGTGGGGTCACCTGTAGCGTGACATGAACCTAAGATCCCAGTTGAGGCCATCCCCATGGGTACCGAACCTGGCTATCAGCCTCTGCTTGGCCACTCTGCATTGTTGCCTGTCTCAAAGTCCACCTTGGAGGACGGTCATCTGAAGATCCAAGGCCAAATGTCCCGCACTGCTGAAGTATTCCACAACTGGGAAGGAACACCCCTGTCTGGCGATTGTTGCGCATAGCATCCACTTGGTCTCGCCAATGTACCATGCTTCAGGGTATCCTTTCTTGCAATGTATGAGATGGACCAGATTGGCCAAGTCACATGAGTACCTGCCACATACATGGTGGGTGGTATCCCCACATGTAATGGTAGTATCCATGTCAACACCCTGACAAGTCTTGCAGTGGTTGCCATGACAAGATCGTATGGTGTTCTGGTCAATGTTGTCCTGAAGGCTGGTCAGTTTGCAGTGAACAATGGTCTGTTTAAGATTTGGTGGTTGTTTAAAGGTGAGAACTGGAGGCATAGGGAACAGGTTTGACTCAAGATTAGGATCTAGACAGACTCTAACCTCACATCTTTAATACATCATCTTTTTTATAAATCCTTAAGTTATCTCAAGAATGTGACTTAAAAGAAGTTCTGGGATTTACATATTAATGAACTGAAACCTGCAACTCATTCTAAAAGATGAAAGACTTAACAGCAATCTAGGTTTGTTGAATATATTGTTTTAATTGCATGACATTATGATCTTTGGCTATAAATTCTGTGTCTTTAATCTTGTCCCACTAATTACCTGATGAAGGAGCATTGCTCTGAAAGCTAGTACTTCCAAATAAACCTGTTGGGCTGTAATCTGATGTTGTGTGATTTTAAAATCTGTTTGCAGTTCTAGCAGTGTTACTTTCAATTCTTGAAGGGAACCTTGAGGGACATTGATCATGATCATGATCACATTTCTTCAGATACTGTCTGCATCATTGTAGACAGTAATGGTGCTCTCCTCAGCAGAATTCATCTAGGAGGCAGAAACCTAGGAAGCAGTAAGCTATATCATTGTGAGTCAATCAGCTTAGCATAGCCTGTGGGCGGCACGGTGGCACAATGGTTAGCACTGCTGCCTCACAGCGCTAGAGACCCGGATTCAATTCCCACCTCAGGTGACTCTCTGTGTGAAGTTTGCACATTCTCCCTGTGTCTGCGTGGGTTTCCTCCAGGTGCTCCGGTTTCCTCCCACAATCCAAAAAAGTGAACAGGTTAGGTGAATTGGCCATGCTAGATTGCCCATAGTGTTAGGTGAATGGGTAAATTTAGGGGAATGGGTCCAGGTGGGTTGCGCCCACCACTGGGTCAGTGTGGACTTGTTGGGCCGAAGGGCCTGTTTCCACACTGTAAGTAATCTAATTTCTATGATACATGTCTCTTGGGAAACAAAGGCGTGTGTGATACTAGCACAACACCCATATATCCCAAAGAAGAAAGGAACAATGTCTGCTAAATGAGAAACATAAGGCTCAGGGAATCACAGCTATGGATGAGCAAGCAGTTCCTAAAGAGGGAAAGCAGGATCCTCATTGCCATTGACCACTCTCCTGAGAAAGGGTGTACAGAAGGTTTTGGAGCTACATTCCTGAACAGCAAAAATGTTATGCTCTGGCCATGTATTTGAGCAAAAGTTTGTTGGTGAAAAACGAACCAAGAAATGTATAAGTTATGACAAGGACACCAATGTAAGGCTTCACTGTTATAAAAGAAGCTCTCTCTTGAGGGCATTTAGGTTTATGCATCACAGCTTGCTCTTTACTGACTGTCTACATACTTTCATGCAAAGACATTTGATGTCAAACCTAACCACTATCACTTTCTCAGAGACCTGTTTGCCTCACTTCACAACTGTCTTACTTGCTCAGCATCCCCATCGTCAACATTAGCTCCCTTAGCATGTCCATCAGACTCCCCTTCTTCCTCCTCCCAGGACACAAGTAACTGGTCTATTGCCCTCTTTTCTAAACTCACACTCTGCCATAGAGATTGATTGTGCACAGCACAGCAAACAATCATTAAACTACAGATCCTGTTTGGGAGTATTGGTGTGCTCCTCTTGAGTGATCCCAGCAATAGAAACACACATTCAGAAGACCAACTGCCCGTTCAACAGTGGGCCTACTGGATGCAGCATTGGTATTCAGTATTAGTCTGAGGGTTTCTCACTAGTGTAATTGTCCATGTTTTCATGTGCCAGCCCTAGATATGACGCAAATTGAACAAAAGTGTCATGACAACTCCCTGGAAAGTTGCAAGACACCTGAGGGAATTATTTCCTGTGGCCACAAAAAAATTAGACATTGAAGAAGTGAAATCCTCATCTCATCAAGAATCTGGCTGGATGGTGCCATGGAGCTCTGAATGCCAGATACATGCAAATAATTTCCCCCTGCAACTGAGGGAAATCATCATTGGCTGCAAATCTGACCATTCAGGTACGTTGGCGAACTGATCAAACTGTGTGGCCTTCCAGCAAGTGATCGAGGTGAACGCATAAATCCATTTGTGAGCTGACATTTGGGGGATTCCACACTTGTATCCTTGAAAGGAGCCATTGTGGAGGAAGCTTGGTACAACTATAATCTTCAGTACTGTGAGTATTGTGCTTCTTCAATAGCCAAAACACTGTAGCTACCTGTGGAAGGTAGATCTAGATTTAAAAGGTAGATCGGTATAGTTGGTGGATCATCCCTAGTCATCTGTAGAAATCTCCAGAACTCATTTGGAGGGAGCTGCTTTCTATGCACCATTCCTCAGTAGAATAATGGATAGTGCTAAAGACCCTGGTTTCCTTCTTTAGGCATTATATACTCATCCATGGCTGCAGCTCCTGAGCCTCATGTTTCTGCTTCTGTTGTTGTTGCTTTTCCCTTGATTTCCTGATTCTCCTTTTCTCGTCTTCTCAGTCTAACCAACGCTAAGACTGATGTTGGGTCCAGTGGCTCAGACATCAAGGATGGGAAGTCTGACCTGTTAAAACGTACCTCCGATGAAGTGTATTCAATCCATTTGAATTTTTTTACATGGTTAATTACTCCTTGGGTCTTATCAGTCTACATCTGTCATGTATTCAGTTATCTGTCAATAACATTGCACAATGCTAACATGTAAGATATTTGTGCAATTAATCTTCACATTGGTTTCCATTAATGTGATAAACAACAAAATATGATTACTATTGAAATTCATTAGTCCATGTGATACATCTCTTAAACATAGGAAGGCTGAGCCTACACATGGTTTCATTCCCACGTCATCATTTCCTTTGCAGGGGCATGTCCATCAACAGTCCTTGTCCATGAATCAGAAAAAGCTGGAAACTAAGTTCAGCGGGTAATAGGGAAGGTAAATGAAATGTTGGCCTTTATTTCAAAGGGAATTCAGTATAAAAGTAGGAAATCTTTACTAAAACTGCACAAGGCACTAGTTAGACAACACATGGATACAGTTTTAGGTCTCTTAACTAAAGAAAGATATATATTAGCATTGGAGGCATCTCAGAGAATGTTGACTAGGCTGATACCAGGTTTTATAAGGAGAGGTTGAGTAGGTTGTAACTGTACTCATTGGAATATAGAAGAATGAGAGGTGATATTATTTAAACATGCAACATTCTTAGAGGACTTGACAATGTAGATGTGGAAAAGTTGCTACCCTTTGTGGCAGAATCTAGGACTAGAGGGCATAATGTCAAAATAAGTGGTTACATATTTAAGACAGAGATGATGAGTAATCTTTTCTCTCAGAGGGTTGTGAATCTGTGGCACTCTGCTACAGAGGACTGTCAAGGCTGGATCTTAAAGCATATTCAAGGCTAAGATAGATTTTTAGTCAGTGATTGAATCAAGAGTTATCGGGAAAAAGCAGGAAAGTAGAGTTGGAGATAATCAGTTCAGCCATGATCTCATTGAACAGTGGAACAGACTCAGTGGGCTGAATGGCCTTCTTCTGCTCCTTATGCCCTTGTGTGAATGATCCTACATTGCTGATTGAGCATTAGTCTCTCACCATCAGCAAGTGGAATCGTAGCTGCCCTTCTTACAAAAGGTTACTGAGTGACATGGATTTAGCTCTTACATGTTAGGGACCTTCAATTTGCAATTTGTGTGTTTACCTTTGATAGAAAGAGGCCATTTTTGTAATATTGTATGCAATTCTGGTCTCCCTCCTATTAGAAAGATGATGTAAAACTTGAAAGGGTTCAAAAAACATTTACAAGTATGTTGCCAGGATTGGAGGTTTTGAGATTTAGGAAGAGGCTGACTAGGCTGGGGTTGTTTTCCCTGGAGCATCGGTGACTGAGGTGACCTTATAGAGGTTTAGAAATTCATGGATAGGGTATATATAAACAAAGTCTTTTCCCTGGGGTGGGGGAGTCCAGAACTACAGGGCATAGGTTTAGGGTGAGGGGGGAAAATTTAAAAGGACCTAAGGGGTAACTTTTTCGCGCAGAGGGTGGTGCATGTATGCAATGAGCTGCCAGAGGAAGTGGTGTAGGCTGGTACAATTACAGCATTTAAAAGGTATTAGGGTGGGTATATGAATAAGAAGTGTTTAGAGGGATATGGGCCAAGTGCTGGCAAATGAGACTAGATTAAGTTGGGATATCTGGTTGGCATGACGAGTTGGACCAAAGGGTTTGTTTCCCTGCCATACGTCTCTATGACTCTATGACTGTATGACAAAAGACCATTCTACCTTTGACTCAACCTTTTCTTTTGATCCTCCTTTTATGTTGTACTTAATTTATTGTCCCTTTGAGTTCAGGCAACCTTGTGTGCCCGATAAGATTATATGACATAGGAGCAGAAGTAGGCCAATCAGCCCATTGAATCTCCTCCACCGATCAATGTCATCATGGTTGATGTGATAATCAAGTCCACTCATCTGCATTTTAGCCAAGATGATTGGTTCCCTTCCCTTGCTCAGATTTGCTCCAAGTGAGCAGTGTGCCTTGACTAGGCATGCAAGTGAGCCCTGTCACTGTTAGCTATTCCGATATGAAGTCTGGAATCCTCTGAATGTCAGCTTCGATAAGCTGCCCAGTCTTGTCAGTTTTCACGCAATGCACTAAACATCAGAAATCTGCTTGTTTCTGAAGGAGCCAGGTACTGTGCTTACTGAAGTTCAGAGGAAGCAGTGCACCCCACCAGGTATACTCCTGATAAATAGAGGTTTGCTAGAACATGTATTTTCTGTTAGAAAATTGCATTGGTGAATGTATTTCCAGTGGGCTGAGGTGTTCATGAATATTCATGACATGTTCATGAATATTCATGACATGCTCATGAATGGTAAAGAGGTTCCAAACCAATGCATCTCAAATTTCTAGTGACCATTTTCATAATATATACAGAAGGCCAGTGCAGAGAATACTGTAGCAATCAGTCCTTTTAGATCTTAAAACAGCTAGCATACAATATTGATTCACATTGTAAAGACAATGAGAAAAGATTTCAGTCTCCTCCTAATTTCAAATTAGTAACACTTTAGAGTCTCTTAAACTAATAATATAAAAATGTCTTCATTGATTTTCAATTTTAGTCTTGAATTTTCAGATACGGCAGAAAGTTTTCATTTCATTTCACTTAGTGGCTCACCGGGTGCCTGCCAATGCTTGTTTCCATGCCTGTCACTAAGGAAGAACCATGTTTCTTCTCATACTGCGTAAACCTGCAGAAACGAAATTAACATTTTGAAAGTTACAATTATTTATTCATCTATGCAGTAAATGGTATTGCGAAGTCCTCATTAATTAAAAAAGACTTTTTAAAAAATAAAAACAAAACCAAACTGTTACAATTGCTGGAAGTCTGAAATAAAACCAGAAAATTTTACAGCATTGGCAGCACTTGTGAAGAGTGTGACATGTGAAACAATATGCAGAGTTTTATTCCTTCACTGGTGCAAAGAGGTGACCGTTGTGTGGGCATGACCTCAACCTCTAAATTAGTAAACCTTCCAAGTTTCCCCTTAGTCACCCTCAATAAAGGTGGCCATTAATCTCTGAACACAAGCAGTAAGAATGCACATGTCCCTCTGCATTCTCTTGTTACTGGAGGGAAAATAAAGAATGTGGCAGTGATGGAGTGTTGTGGGGAGCGGGCCTCTCAAGCACATATGGGTCACCAATAATGTATGGCCCTTGGTCCATTGCGGAAAAGGTCCTGTTCCAGCAGATGAGAGTCTAGGTTAGAGCGGTGCTGGAAAAGCACAGCAGTTCAGGCAAAGCCCTTCATCAGGAATACAGCTTTTGCCCGAAACGTTGATTTTACTGTTCCTCGGATGCTGCCTAAACTGCTGTGCTTTTCCAGCACCACTCTAATCTAGACTCTGGTTTCCAGCATCTGCAATCATTGTTTTTACAGCAGATGAGAACCTGAGCTTCCTGAGGCACTGGTGTTCAGACGTGAGGGAACTGATCCTTTGTCTGTGGATCGTCTGTTGGAGTTTTTGTCACTTTCAAGGTGGATCTTGATGGCAATTCAACTCCTCTGTGGCAAAGCATGTTCACAGAAGGAAAGGCCATTCCTGCAAATGCTGCTGGAATAGTTGTCAGGGTGAACCACCTGCCTTTGACCCTCAGAAAAGGTGAATGCTAGAACTGCATCAGCCACTGCCATACCATTCTGAAGTCAGGATGCGAGGAAGTAAAGATGAAAGTCTGTACAATAGTGTACACCGGATCAGAGAGGGAGAACTATGATGAGCAGTTTCTCACCAGACCATGGATAGGTCTTTTCAGAGGAACTGACTAAAATCTTCCCAGTTAAAAATCACACAACATCACGTTATAGTCCAACAGGTTTACTTGGAAGCACCAACTTTCGGAGTGCTCCTTCTTCATCATTTGGAAGCTGATGAACTATAAACTGGTGTAGTGTGATTTTTAATTTTGTATGCCCCAGTCCAACACCAGCACCTCCAAATCAAAAATCTTCCCAGTCTGTCATGTGAAATGAGAATTTTCTTCCTGCTCTACATTCACCTTTTTCTTGCTAGTTTGTAAATCTATTGTGAAATTCCTGCACTGTTGGGAAAAATCAGGAGAACACATGTAAAATCAGTTTTTCTTCTTAATTATTTCATTGGTGTACCTCACTTTAATCCCAATCTACCTCAGGAAAGCTAAAAGGAACAAAGATCACTTCAACTCAATGCCTGTATTAGGAATTTTCCCACCTCTCCTCTAACTTGTCCCCATCCCACAAACCTACCTCGTGAGATCCAGGGAAGTTTTACCCAATATCTCTGTTTCTCTCTCCACAAATGCTGCCTGACCTACTGAACATTCTGTTTTTATTTCAGACCTTTTTTTACTGAACTGCCGTCAAGCCAAGTGTGAGCAACCTTTTCAATTCAAATCTAAGTCAGATTATAAGCTTCGGTATGTTACAGTCCTTCTGCTGTTTGTTTCTGATCTTGTGTTTTATTCAAGATCCCGAAAAATGACCTCCCTTCAGTAATCCATAGTGTGTCTGTCTACTGCCATCATTTGTCATGATCAATAAGCTAATATCAATGACCTACATTCTAAATCAAATGATATCTTTATGCTATACTTGACATCATTTGGGAACTGAATTGAAACTCAATTTCATTTCAATTAACACCTTAAATTACCAGGGACAGGATTCCCATGTTTCTGTGCATACAGACATCAGGGTATTAAGAGTCAATAGAATAACATTATTCTAACAGTCACTTCTTCTCATCAATCAACAGAGGTGTCTCCCTTAGCCTTGAGAACAAAAACAAGAGATAAATAATGTTCAAAGGTTCTGGCCTGTCAAACAACATGATATCCCAGTATAATAACATTCAGAACTGGACCATTTCTCATTATAAACTAAACCAGGTAGTCTGCTATATCACTCTGAACATGTCAACAGACGACAACATGTTCACTTCCATCATCCATCAATATTGGTGTGCTCCATAGGACAGCAACAGGAAAATAATTCTAAGATAATGTTGTCAGCATTTGTTGTTGTTTTGTTAACTGGGAAAATTAATTCTTTTGGGATAGATCGTCATCTTCATCAGTGGAAGTGTTATTCAGGCAACATTTAACAAGGTCATCTATTCAGCCAGGTTTCTGCTCAAATAACAAAGCTGAGAATGTGCCCTATTATCCTTGATTTTGTATAGTTTTGTTTGTGGATTTAAGCCTGGAGATAGTTGGGTTTGGTTTGAAAAATTGCACAAAGATACCTTGCATCTCATATTTTGCAATGAAATTAAGCGCCATTTTTAACTGAGACTGGTAACTAAGACAAGTCTCATGAAACTGCAAAGAATTATATCAATTGGTCTTACTCCAGATTCAATTGATTGGATTTGATTGATGCTTTTTGATGAAGTTTCCTTGACCTCATGATTGATTCTATTTCTCTCCCCATGAAAGATGTTTGGTCTACTGAGTATTTCCAGCATTTATATTTTATTTCAGATTTCCAAAATATGCACTATTCTGGCTTGCAATAGTCTTCTCACTGCCCATTTGTAAGTATTGCCATTGTGTGCAATTGGTGAAATTTGGCTTCCTAATATGTATCTCTTTCTTGCTGTTGCAAGAAAATTTTCACTCTATCCTATTCATTTATTGCAATATCTGTGAGCAACTTATCTTCATATACTTCTATCTATCAAAATGGTGTTTCTCAATTCTAGTTCTGCAAAACAACAGTGGATAGACTGGAATTGATATAAGGTTGTCAATAGTACTCCTGGATATAGAGGAGACAGAAGTTATTCTTTAGGTTTCAAGAAAGACAGGAGATACTCTGTCTCACTTATTCCACCCAAGTTGAGGAGCAATGTTGGATTGCGCAGCTGATCATTCCTGGTCATGTCAATGTCTGCACTTCACAAAGCAAACAACCACATGGCTATATTGAAGGCCGATTGTCCAGAGTTCGCAATAGAGTTCCTGATAGATTGTTTATGAGATTTTACTTTGCTTTCTTGCTGGACAAAGCACATAAAGAGTTCAAATTAGGTAGCACCGGTAGTTTCTGCAGGTTGCAGACAATGCTCATCCTAAACTGGCTCTTATATGCAGTTATGGACAAATCAATTTTGTTTGGAAAGGCCTTTTTCTGCATTGATCAATGTTGTTCCTGTCCTCAGAAAGGGATCCATTAAACAGATGTCTCATTAAAATGTCTGGAGCTCATCAATGGATCAAGCCATCCCATTTAATTATTAAACGTCAAGTCTAACTGATTACTGCACACATTTGTTGGCAGCTCTTAAGGACCATTTTGAATGCTGTGAGTGACTGACCATTAAATTGTAATTATGAGTAATACAGTTTTAACATCCTTCGTTCTGGCATTTGGAATAAAGTCTTGCAAGTAAATGCAGAAAGGCGAGGCATTCTAAAACCAGATAAATACGGACTGGAGTTAGCAACTTGAAGGCAGCCCAAGATTCATTGCTGGGCACTTGGAGACTGAAAGGTTAGAACTGTTAAGCCTTATAAAATGCAGTATTTGTAAGCTGAATACGCTTGTGCCACTAGATTGCATTCTGAAGAATAATATGGTCCCTATTCCCTTAGCTTGTGCTACTTAGCATAGCTTACTAAGAGCAGATGAATGTGGTCCAAGTAAAACTAGATAATGGTTTTAAAATTTAATGGGATAGACATCAGTTGTGGGGTTATATACACCAACTGAGAAGTTTTAGATTGCAAAAGTAAGGCATAAAATTTTAATAACTTCCCTGCAAGAATATACACATTCAAGACTTTCATTCATTTTCTGTAGAAAATTTGACCCAGAGATGCACTTAATTTGCATACACTAAACCAATTATACATCCTGGCATCATGCACATGGTGTAATGTATCCCCTTTTTATGAATTGGAAACAAAATGTTTCATTTATACAGAGGGAAACACTGAAAAAAATTGGTAGAAGAACAGGTTTTTTTTTGGCAAATCACCATTCAACATAATGAGAATTTCAGATCAAGGTAACTGAGGGCAGTGGGTCCCTGCAACATTGTTGCAGCTCTTTGTAAAAGTAATCCAAAACTAATCCAGTGCCGAGATGTCCCATATTACCCTACATCTTGTACTTGTTTAGATGTTTACTCCCTTTCTCCTTTATTCAGTATCACAACAATGAATCATACCACTTGCTGTGCCATCAGAAAACAAGGGAATGGGCAGCAGAGAAATGGAAATACTACCGTCAACAAGCTTCCCTCCAAGCCACTAACCATCCTGACTAGAAAATATAGTGCTGTTCCTTCAGTGTCATCGTTCAAAATGCTGGATTTCCCACCCTAACAGAATTATGGCTTTACCCTCGCCAAATACATTACAGCTTTACAAGAAACCTGCTCACAACCACCTTTTCAAGGGCAACTAGGGATGGACTATAAATGCTGACCCAGCCAGTGACTCCAAGATCACTTGAATGAATAATAAAAATCTAATTGTAGTATGACAAGGAGCAACAGAGGTAGCAGTAATTGGTAGATACAGATTTACATATTGATCTATGATGAATGGTCACGAATGCAGCATATCTGAGTGAAAGGTCAACATGGTGTTTAATTGCAGAGAGTTTTGTGTGATGGATTTGTGGTTGTGTGAACCCAGACAATGGAAACCTACATTCATTTTACAGTTGGTAGAAATGGGTCATCCCATTTGTTTGGCCAGTCTAAAAGACAAAGTGAAATTAAAGTATGTAAACCCACTTCGTGTCCAGTTCCTGTCAGGAATACTCTTTGCAAGCTAATATGATATTCATGGCAAAGCAGATAGAGCAAAAATAAAGAGTGACTTCAGGCATGTGACTGCCTTTGGATTTGCTGATTATATTTATGTCTTTCAATCGCTCTCAACTATTCATTATTCTTTGTGCCATGTGTATTGATCATATTATATGGTAACAAACCATTGCCTAACACTTCTTGGTTAACCTTGTGTAATGACATGAAGTCAATCAATGTGCCCATTAGCGTGCATCAAAAAACCATAAAGCATTCATCACAAACAGACACAGAGTTACTATGGAAAAACATGGACTTGGGATATAATCTCCTCATGATGTTCACTACAAATATATTTTTAAAAATTAGTTCTTCAGAATGTTTCAATACTTTATACATATCCCACATTCAAAATAGCAGTAGTCCAACTGAATGGAATGATAAAGTAACTGATAACTCCCAAACCAATACTCAGAATTCCAGTTACCTCTAACACAATGAAAGCCATTTGCTGTCAGGCCTGTTGTGTATGCAAGATGAGCAACTTTTATCACTAGATTGAATGGTGCCAACATAACATGAGCATTAACCCCTTCAGAAAAATTATTTTATTGAATATGCACTATATCTTATTCAGGAGGTTGATTACCCCTCCATCAGATTAGTTTCACAAGCTGCTTATATCTGGTAATTTGCTCATAATTTACGTTGACAAACACTGTGATTTCCCATTAGTCGTCTAGAATTGGATTTGAAGGGGCCAGGCCCTATGGAAATGTTTGTGCCACTGTAAAATGGCTGGAGCACGCAATAAGCAGCCTGGCTCCTTCTCCTCAGCAAGCAATGGATCAATCAATCAATCAATCATTGGAAAGAAGGTAGCATTATTGTGAAAAGTAATAAGTGAGGGAAAACAAAACTGGCATGAAAAATTGGTCAACATTTTTGCCTTCCATTCCAAGTACAGGGAGCTATAGTCAGAGGCGATGGTGAATTGAGTGGAGAATTTATCTGTCAGAGAGAAGAATCTATTTATAGTTCAAGTAGACAAAAATAAATAATTCCCAGGATTCTCAAAGTTTGTTTCCCTTCACACATCTCCAAAAAGTCATTATAAAAATTGCCTCCTTTTTTGAATGCAGAAACTAGCAACATTCTGCAACAAATTCTGAAGCAGCAAAAATTCTGATTCATTCAAAACATTGAAGAAAAATAAGCCTATCTTGACTTTACTATCTTCCTTCTAAAAATGTATTCAGCATTAAACACATTAGATTTTCTGGCAGCCGCTCTTCCTTCTGAATCTGTTTTAATTGTACATCTGTATACCAACATTTCCTGAACTGTAGCTGATTGCATGAAAAAGCAGATCTGGGTGCAATGCCACTGATGTTCAGTTGCAGTATATTTACATTGTTGCTTTTCTGTTATGATATATTTGGGTGCTAACACCAGTATGAACCAGAGATGAAATTGTGTATGGTGCTCGCAAAATGGAGGAAATGGATTAACAATCATTTTACTCTGCGGTGCACCCATTTCTCAAACACTATTTTGTAGTCAAAAATCACACAACACCAGGTTTTATAGTCCAAAGGTTTATTTGAACCACAGGCTATTTTGTAGGACAAGGGATAATTGGCCTAATAATATCTTTGTATATTTCTTCTACCAATTCAAAAGTTTCAAGCAGAGAAGAGTAAAGGCTACTGGAGTAGCACTTTCAGCAGCTGGTATAGACATAGAGTCATAGAGATGTACAGCACAGAAACAGATCCATGCCGACCAGATATCCCACCCAATCTAGTCACACCTACCAGCACCCGGCCCATATCCATCTCAACCTTTCCTATTCATATACCTATCAAATGCCTTTTAAATGTTGCAATTGTACTAGTCTCCACCACTTCCTCTGGTAGCTCATTCCATACACACATCACCCTCTGCGTGAAAAAGTTGCCCCTTAGGTCTCTTTTATATCCATTCATATATTATCCCAGGCTGTATTAACAGGGACATAGAATAGAAGGTCAAAGAGGTTTGTTGAACTAGGTCAAGATGGGTTCCATCAAGGCTTTCCAAAGGAAGATAGAGTGTTATCTGAAAAGGACGAATATGCAGGAAAATGGGAAGAAGGTGGGGAGACGGAACTAAGTGAATTGCTCATTTAAAGAGCCAGTGCTACTGGCCTGAATGGCCTCTTTCTGCACTGTAGACCTATGCCCTCCATCCCTGGGAAAAGACTTTGTCTAATTATCCTGTCCATGCCCCTCACGATTTCATAAACCTCTATAAGGTCACCCCTGAGCCTCCAATGCTCCAGGGAAAACAGCCCCAACCTATTCAACCTCTCCCTATAACTCAAATCCTCCAACCCTGGCAACATCCTTGTAAATTTCTTTTGAATCCTTTCAAGTTTCATAACATCTTTCTGATAGGAAGGAGAGCAGAATTGTTAGCAATTCCAAAAATGGCCTAACCAATGCCCTGTACAGCCATAACAAAGCCTCCCAACTCCTGTACTCGATACTCTGACCAGTAAAGGAAAGCATAGCAAATACCTTCTTCACTATCCTATCTACCTGCGACTCTATTTTCAAGGAGCTATGAACCTCCACTCCAAGGTCTCTTTGTTCAGCAACACTCCCTAGTACCTTACCATTACGTGTATAAGTCCTGCTAAGATTTGCTTTCCCAAAATGCAGCACCTCGCATTTATCTAAATTAAACTCCATCTGCCACTCCTCAGCACATTGGCCCATCTGATCAAGTTCCCGTTGTAATCTGAGGTAACCTTCTTCGCTGTCCACCACACCTCCAATTTTGGTATCATCTGCAAAGGTACTAACTGTACCTCTTATGCACACATCCAAATCATTTATATAAATGATGAAAAGTAGTGGACCCAGCACCGATCCTTGTGGCACTCTACTGAAGAAGGGCTTATGCCCGAAACGTCGATTCTCCTGTTCCCTGGATGCTGCCTGACCTGCTGCGCTTTTCCAGCAACACATTTTCAGCTCTGATCTCCAGCATCTGCAGACCTCAATTTCTCCGCACTCTACTGGTCACAGGCCTCAAGTCTGAAAAACAACCCTCCATTTCCACCGTCTGTCTTATACCTTCGAGCCAGTTCTGTGTCCAAATGGCTAGTTCTCCTTGTATTCCATGATATTTAACCTTGCTAACCAGTCTCCCATGGGGAATCTTGTTGAATGCATTACTGAAGTCTATATGGATCACGTCCACCATTCTGCCCTCATCAATTCTCTTTGTTACTTCTTTAAAAAACTCAATCAAGTTTATGTGACATGATTTCCCATGCACTAAACTATGTTGAATATCCCTAATCAGTCCTTGCCTTTCCAAATGATGGGTCGAATGGCCTCCTTCTGTACTGAAATATTCTATGATTCTGGAACTAACTTCATCTGCTTAAGTTGGCAGCTCTCAACTTCAGTTAGGATTACTGAACTTGGTCATTTGGTTAAAAAGTCATCATGCATCATACTTCTGGCCACAAGGAAGACCGTGTTTTCCATAGTATTTGCAGACTGTTGGCTTGAACATTTCTGATGGTTTATCATTTTAAAGGAAGTAATTTATTTTCCTGAGAAAATCATTATAGCAGCTGGCTGTTATCTGTGTGTCCATCTGTCTGAGTCTGAATATCTGTCTATCTGTCACAAAGTGAAGTCCATCAAGAAATTTAGTAGTTTTCTGCCATTATAGGTATTATAGATGCTGTCCTGTCATCAGTCCCTAGTTTTGAGAGATTTTTTTGAGCCTTCAAACTTATAAACTGTGTATAAAAGTGTACAGCCAGCAGGGCTGTGGGTGGTCACATTTTGAAATATAGGCTGCAACTGCCACAAAATGGATGTGTCTTAAACTCTCATGAATCTTTGCAACATAACTCATCGTGCCTACTTGATCCCTCCATCCAGTTAGAATGAACCACTATGAAACAAATACATTTTTAAGCTGAAAATTTGATTTTGAATACTAATACATTCATAGCATTTCATGGCTGAAACTGGAAATCGACAATCTGCAGATTGAATGCAAAATTAAAATCTTAAAGGCCAGGGGAATTGATTTGTCTTATAGACTGGACTGACTTCCACGCTTTGAGTTATGGTAATTGTTGTAATAGTTCTAACATCTTGGTGGCTCAGTGGTTAGCACTGCTGCCTCACAGCACCAGGGACCTGGGTTAGATTTCTGCCTCGGGTGACTGTCTGTGGTGGAGTTTGCACATTCTCCCCGTGTCTGCGAGGGTTTGTTCCAGTTTCCTCCCACAATCCAAAGATGTGCAGGTTAGGTGAATTGGCTATGCTGAGTTGCCCATCGTGTTAGGTGCATTTGTTAGGGGTAAATATAGAGTAAGGGAATGGGTCTGGGTAGTAAAAACAATGACTGCAGATGCTGGAAACCAGATTCTGGATTAGTGGTGCTGGAAGAGCACAGCAGTTCAGGCAGCATCCAAGGAGCTTCGAAATCAACATTTCGGGCAAAAGCCCTTCATCAGGAA
>NC_057723.1:22936632-22950975 GCF_004010195.1 Chiloscyllium plagiosum | reverse complement strand
GAATATATTTTCATTGTTTGGCCAATATTAGTGCTGGATGTAAGGTTGCTGAGTGAACGCTGTTGTCCAGCGTTGCTATGACAATAAGGGTGAATATCTTATTTCCATAAGACTTGCAAACTGTTGCTGAAATGATCAATTACACACTGCTGACAAATTCAAAATTTTCCTGAGAGAATATTGAAGTGTTTCAGGCAGCCTAAATAGCTCTGGCCATACTATTTCACTGTGGACTGCCCACAATATGTAAACTTCACTGTGCTAGAAGACCCCAAGATGAGACCTGAGATGTTTCAAGGACACTGAGGCCAGAAAATCATCTGAAGCCAGGAACACTTTTTTGGGAGACCTATAGATACTAAGTTGCACCATATGCGTCACCTATAGCATGATCTGAATACCAAGTACTTTTTCGCCTCGACTTGCCCATTTTCCAGTCAGGGTTATTCATTTCATGATCCACAATAAAAAGGCCTTTATTTCCACAAAAGGTCATTTTATTTATTGATCATGTATTTCACTGGCCTAAAGGGTGCAATCAATCATGCAAATATACATAGAACAGAGAGAACAGTAAGGGAATTTTCTTGGACTTGGGCAAAAGGCCACAAATTGGAAAAAAAAGGTATCTCTCATGGAAGGGAAACGTCAGTGGATCATGAAATGAATAACTCTGACTGGAAAGTGGGAGAGTTAAGTTGAGGAGAAAAAATCCTTGGTATTTAGATTATGCTTTAAGTGACGTATATGGTGCAATTTTGTTTGCAGGCTGTCGGCTAGTGGGATAGGAGATGAAGAAAACTCTTTCACTACTGGCAGTTGAAGGAAGTGGTGTGAGTGGAGGCAATACAGAACACATATTGTCAAAGATGTTAGCTAACCAAGGAGGACATTTTCATGGAAAACTGTTGGAGCATTATTGATGAAGTTAGAAAAATGAACAAAGTATTTACAAGAAATGTGGTTGAAAACGCATACTTCTTTTAGGTTGTAATAGATGCCTCCTTGCTGCATCACTGATTTTGCACCTCATTCACTTGTTCTCACTTTTTTCTAACCTTTTAAAAAAATTGGTTTCAAGCCATTAAGTTCATCAACTGCCTGTAATATGAATAAGGACTCCAAACTCTCAACATTTTTCACTGTCCTCTCCTCTTCATTTGTTTCAGGAGCACCAAAACGCTTATGTAACCTTTGTTTCAACTTCCAATCCAGGGTCTGCCCACACAATATTAACTTACTTTTTCTCTTTGTATGGTGGCTCAGTGGCTAGGGCTGCTGTCTCACAGCACCAGGGACTGGGTTCGATTCCAGCCTCAGGCAATTGTCTGTGTGGAGTTTGCACATTCTCCCTGTGTCTGCGTGGGTTTCCTTCGGGTGCTCCGGTTTCCTCCCACAGTTCAAAGATGTGCAGGTCAGGTGAATTGGCAATGCTAAATTACCCATAGTGTTCAGGGATGTGTTAGTTAAGGGTAAAGTACATAGTAACAAGGTAGGGGAATGGGTTTGGGTGGGATACTCTTCGGAGGGTCGATGTGGATTTGTTGGGCCCAAGGGCTTGTGTCTACACTGGCGGGATTCTATGATATCAATGCACTGTTGAGTACTTCCTGGTTTTGCAAACTTTTTAAAGATATGTTTTAATTAGCAACTACAAAAACTTGCATTTATGTAGCACCTGTAATATCCACAAATATGCCAAGGTGCCTCATAAAGGGGTAAAGATTAAAGAAGACCACTTGACTGCTTGAAGGAAACTCCCCTGAGGACACTATTGTCTATAGACTAATAAAGTCAGATAGCCAGGAGAAAGTGGGGACTGAAGATGCTGGAGATCAGAATCGAGAGTGTGGTGCTGGAAAAGCACAGCAGGTCAGGCAGCATCCAAGGAGCAGGAGAATCGATGCTTCAGGCATAAGCACTTCATCAGGAATGAGGCTTGTGGGCTAGGGGTCTGAGTGATAAATGAGAGGAGAGTGGGGCTGGGGGGAATGGTGATAGGAGCTGGAATGTGATAGGTAGATGAAGGTGCAGGTGGAAGTGATAGGTCAGAGGGGAGAGTGGAGCAGATGTGTGGGAAGGAAGGAAGATGGCAGGTGGAACCAGTCAAAGGGGCAGTGCCAAATTTGAGGCTTGGAACTTGAATAAAGTTGGGGGATGGAAAATGAGGAAACTGGTGAAATCCACATTGATCCTGTATGGTTTCAGGGTCCCAAGGCGGAAGATGAGGCATTCTTCCTCCAGGCGTCAGGTGGTAAGGATTTGGTGATGGAGGAGGCTCAGGACCTACGTGTCCTTGGAGGAGTGGGAGGGGGAGTTAGCGTTCAGCTACGGAGGAGGTGGGGTTAGTTTTCTGAAATGATCCGCAAGTTGGCGTCTTGTCTCCCCGATATAGGGGAGACCACATTGGGTACATCAGATACGTAGATAAACTGCATGGAAGACAGTTAAATTTCTATCTGAGAAAAGGGAGGCATGGGCCCAGGTTTTGCACTTCCTGCGGTGGCACTAGTCCCTTACCACCCAATGTCTGGAGGAAGAATGCCTCATCTTCTGCCTTGGGTCCCTGCCAACCACACAGGATCTATGTGGATTTCATCAGTTTCCTCATTTCTTCTGCCCCCACTTTATCCCAGTCCCAAGCCTCCAACTCGGCACCAGCACCACCCCGATCCTACCTGTCCATCTTCCTTCCCACCCATCTGCTCCACCCTTCCCTCTGACCTATCACTTCCACCCCGCCTTCATATGCTTATCACATTCCCAGCTACTTCTCCCAGCCCCATCCCCCTCCCGTTTATCTCACAGTCCCCTGGCCCACAGGCCTCATTCCTGATAAAGGGCTTATGCTCAAAACATCAATTCTTCTGCTCCTTGGATGCTGCCTGACCTGCTGTGCTTTTCCAGCACTGCACTCTAAAGTCAAATAGCCAGTAAAGATGTTATTGTGAAGCAATTGTCCCTCTTAGTTTGGAACTATTAGCTCCATGGTTTTTACTCTTATTCTCACGATTCCAGGGGAAACCAGTAGTGTATGCAATTCTGTGTGCTCCAATAAACATGCTTTTTAAAAAAAAAACTGCAGCTATCTCTTTCTACAGTATCCATGTTTAAAGTCCACAGTCATGTTTTCTCACTGTTACAGCACAAACATCAATTTTCTCAGATTGGAAAAGAATCCTGATTGCTTTAAGTAGCTGATCAGTATTTCTGTTAAATGATTGTACTTCGCTGGAGCATTTATTGTGTTAAACCATCACATCACGTTCAAAACCTATTTTCAGAAGCCAAGGTTTTAACTGTTTTGAGCAAAATGAGTCCATTGTCTTTGTAGGAACAGCATTGAAACTCTCTGTTTTATTTCATTCAAATGTATCAAATCCTTTTGCTTATCAAACTGAACATCAGTACAACAACCAGTGTAAGGAATTGAATCTTAGTTGCTTAAGCATCCAAATCTGAGTAAGATATTCTGAATAAACATTAATTTCCTACACCTCAAATTCGTTTGTTTTCTAATTTCTTGCAAGGGCTGTCTGTATCTCCTTTGCTCTCCTTCTCTGGGCAACATTGTCATTTCCAGTCTGAAAGATCCAGACATGATCCTAATCTAGGATTAAAGACAGGATTCTTGATAGTGTGGAGGAACAGAGGGATCTCGGTGTGCAAGTACATAGATCCCTCAAAGTTGCCATCTGACTGGTACAAGGGGTCATAGTTTTAAGATATTAGGAGAAAGGTATAGAGGAGATGTCAGAGGTAGGTTCTTTATGCAGAGAGTTGTGAATACATGGAATGTGTTGCCAGTGGTGGTGGTGGAAGCAGACTCATTAGGGACATTTTAGCGACTGCTGGACAGGCACATGGAGATCAGTGAGTTGAGGGGAATGTAGGTTAAGTTATTATATTTAACATTAGAATTAAACCTCAACACAACATCATGGGCCAAAGGGCCTGTTCTGTGCTGTACTTTTCTATGTTGTATGTTCTATGATGCTACTGTGAACATTACAGGGTATTCCTTGATATTCTGTTCACTTAACTGTAAAGAATTTACCTGCATTTCCTTGTTCTTGTGCACGTAAGGCAAATTATAAACAACTTCCTTAGAACTGCAATCAAAATTTAAACCTAATGGTATAGATGAATCTGCTGTAGGTCACTGAGCAATTGTTTCATAGTCCTGCAACTGCATAAAATTTTGTTGTCCTTTTTTGACAATGTTATGCATTCCACATTCCTGGAATAAGTCTTCAGATACATTCCTTGCTTCTAACAAACAGTGATTTCTTTATCAAATCGAGAGTTTTAATTTGAATTGGCCAACACCATTTGAATAGTTCTTTAAAACCCATCATGTGAATAAGGGACTGGTTTTATCACATGTTGAGGTTTCTCTACCAACTGACATGTACAGCATGTTTTAAAGAATTACATTATGTCCTTACGAAGGCTTGGCCATGTAATTTGTCTGTCGATAGATGCTTGAGTTTTCTGTTTTCTTTCATTCCTACCTTCCTTTCAATTCTTATTGGAATTTAGTTTAATGTACTACTCACAATATCTCCTTACGAACATCCATTCCTCATTTGCAGGTCTGCCATTGTTTCTCTACTTCTTACAAGAGCTCAGACCTAATACTACATCAGAATTGCTTCAGCCTCAGTTTCAGCGCAAGCGGCCTGTGTTAATTTGTTTGACTTGGGACCTGATTTCTGTGCATCAAATGACAAAAATATGCAAATATTTTATTTTAATTACTCTCATTATCAAGAAATGTTTTGGCTACTCTCACATTTGCTTGTGTTTTACTTTGAGCTCTGATGATAGACTTTGTTTAGCTATTGCTCTGGTCACTAGGTACAGTTAAATGATACCTGAAACATGGTCTTGTAACTGTTCTGTCTCATTAACCACCTTTTGAGTTTCCTGAGTTTATGTCAAAGTTATCATGTACATTCCAGCCAAATTGTTACTCAGGAGTAAATTCATTCTGCCCACAGGTAATTCTGTAACTACTCCTACTACCATTGGTCCAAATAACTCACACTCCACTCGCATGCAACTCTCCTCTTAGCGAGTTTAATTTCAATCTGAAATTCATTAAACTCTCTGGAGAGAAAGTCATACCTTTCTCTAGTAAAAGCATTTAAATGGTATTCGTGTCTGTTAATATAGTAAAAAAAAAGGAACATGAGATGCTGGAAATCAGAAGCAAAAGCAGAAATTGTTGGGAAAACTCAACAGGTCTGGCAGCAATTGTGGACAGAAAGCAGAGTTAAGTTACAGGTCCAGTGACCCTTCTTCAGAACTGCTGCTGAGTTATTCCAGCAAATTTTGTTTTTATCCCTTAATATAGTTATAGGTTTAGCTGCATTATTTGGAATAAACTGAGTTATCTCCCTTTAGACAAAAAAACCTTTTATTTTCTCATCTATCCTATTCACCTTACATGAACTCATAGCAACCTCTTCTCTGGTTGTTAAAGGTACAATTTAATCCGCAGGTTTTTTTTAGTTCTCTTTTTGGACTCATTCCTGCAAATCCCATCAAGTCCTGTATGCTTTCCTTGCAACTTATAGCTTTCTGAATGAAGGTGTCTCCCTTTATTATAAAGGAAATATTTAGACCTATCTCAATCTTCAATGCTTTCAGCGGATTCAGATTTCTATCATTTGCAGTATTTTCCTTTCATTATTTTAGCTTCTCAAAGAAACCTGATGATAAAGGCATCATGTACTTTTTGCCATTAATTCCCTTATAAAAGTTAAATTTCTATGTTCTTCATTCAACCATGTTATTAAAGTTTAAAGTCACAATTTAAAGTTCAGTGGAGAGCAAAATGAGCATTCAAGTGGACTAGGTTAAAATTGAAATTTAAGGCTGAGACTCAGAAGGACAAATGACAATGAAGAGAAGCCTTTACTTGTCCTCAGATAGTTACCCTTTGTTATCCCTTCATTTTACTGCATTAAGGAACCTGGCAGCTTAGAAATAGATGTCTCACTGCATATTTATGGTTACCTTTGTGCAAGGAGACAGTTTAACATGGCAGAGGCCAGACACACAACTAAAACAGAACAAAGAACGCAGCCCATTGTATTACTGCCACAGTTTGACAGCAAGTTGTGAGGACAAATGTCAGACCCAATACAGTTGGGCTGAATCTTGTAATATTTTGAATATTGCAATAACCTGTCACAGCTGGGATACGCTGGAATGGATAGTCAGCCCTGGCAGCAGTGCCATTTTGAAATCCAGGTCATACACTCGGTCGAGAGTTGGCAGTCTGGAGTTGTTCTTCACCATCAATGCAATGGCACAGCAACCATAACCCGAGCGTGTCTCACAGCATAGAGGTGATATGCCTGACACTGCCTGCACATTCTGACCCCAATTACGGTTTCACTACCAGAGCACACACTTCGCTGCTCCCTAGCCACCTCCCATATGACAAGCCTCTTTAAATCGCTGTTATTCTGTTCCCGACACTTACTGTAGCCCTGTATCTTCACATTAATCACTGCAGGACTATCACAGACAGGAAAGCCTTCAAACAATATACATTATAACTTTTATTTTCAAAAACCAAAGCAAACAGTATTCAAACAAACTGAGGCTGCATTTCCCTCTGTCATACAAATGAAGCACTGCAATGTTGAGCGACAAGCATTTTGCAGTCAATCAATCGTCACTGGCCACAGTTCCCATCTCTTTTTTTTTAAATCCTGCCTTTTTTTTACCCCACACTACCGTCTGACGGCGGTAATGCTTATTTTTCCCCAGCACCCATGTCACGCGTGTGCAGGTGTTGGACACAGTGAGAATCAACAAGTTGTAAATCTTTATTTGTATTCCATCACCAGGAAGAAAGGAAACATTCGAGTGGCCAGTGATAAGCAGTACCCTTCACATCAAAGGGCAATGCTGTGTGATCAAACAGTGAAGAGGAGGGCAGGGATTAAATCAAAATAGAGTTGGAGGGGGAAATAATGCACTTCACTCCCTGTGGTTTCCACCTTTCCCTGAAAATCTCAAGGGTGTTGGTGGACACTGTGTGCTCCTTCTCCAGGGACACCCGGGCTCTGACATAATCATGGAAGAGCGACAGGCAATCGGCCCTAACGACCAGTTCCCATCTACTGGAACTAAGTGCCAATTACCTCAAGTCTGGCTTGTGGCATCTGATGCTGCTGTGCTGTATCATACTGATGGTGATATCCCTCCTTCACAATGCCCTTGTTCTCCTTCTCAGTAGACTGCTCCCATTCTCCCAGTTTTGTATCCATCACATCCCCTCGCTGCCTGCTCCCATTGTGCAGAGCACAGCATGATAGGATGATGCAGAACACCCAGTCTGGATTATACTGAAGAGCCCCACTAGACTAGTCCAAGCAGCGGATCCTTGTCTTCCGGTGGCCTGTTGTCTGCTGGTCAAAGAATGGGCTGCATTTTATCTGTGCTCGGCTCGGACACAGGGTTGTCAGCCACAGTTGCAGTGGAGAACCCTTGTCCCCCAGTGGCCAGCCTTGGAGGGCATCTGGAAGCTCAAAATGTAGGAACATAAGAGTACTCCAGGATGTAGGAGTCATGTCTGTGGCCAGGGTACTGGGCACAAACCTCTCAGATTGGTATTGGTTATCACAGATTTATTTGCATTTTGATGGACTGGAGTCAATTCCTATTGGTGAAGACCACTGTATTTTGACGAGGCCCTCTCAGTGTAATGTGTAATGGGGTAAAGTCAGCTATGTTACTGTATCCTACTGTCTGGGCTGCAGTACTGACCTCATCACAGGAAAATTACATCATAGGAAAATTACATGAAGCGGTGCGGTCTAGCACAGATGGCATTGGGAGCAGCCTTGATACTTTTGCGGATAGTTGATTGAGAGGTCCTGCACAGGTCCCCAGTGGCTTCCTGGAAAGAGCCACTCAAACAGAAGTTCAACACAGCTGTCACCTTGATGGACAGCCACTCCTTCAGGTCCTGCTTCAGAAGCTGGCATTGTTTTCTGACACTGTCCTGGGACATTCCAATTCAGTGCTGACACTATGCCTCATGTATTCAGGGACATTGCATCAACGATGAAAGATTACGGCCATTTTCTGTCGGTGATGCATCCTGAGAGGCCCTTCAGCTGCTATTTGTTCACATTGTGCAGATGCTGCAGGTTGCTGGATCCATTCCTCTTCCATCTCCATGGAGCATTGTTGGAGCGAGCAGGTCCATTGGTCACACTGGCACACTGTTGGATGCATGAGGAACAGAAGAGATTCTGAGCAGAGGACTCATACCCTTTGACTTTGAGATCTGTTTTTGTGAGTGGATATTTACAGGCTTTCTTAAATATAACTACGTACAAGGGAAGGTAAGAAGGGAGATTGTTCCAGTAGCCAACAGATCCAGGCTCCAGCTTCATTTGATTTGGCATCACTATGACAAACTTCCTTCCACATGCACAATAGTTATTCTTAGTGTAAAGATTTAATTAACCATTTAATCTACAAGGATAATTGCTGTATCCCATAAAAAGGTAGACATAAATACAACTCATAAATGTTCCCATAGTGATGCATTTTATTTAGAGGATGTTAGAGGACTTCAAAGAAAAACTTGTTTAATGTGAAAACAAGTTCAGCCTGTCAGAGTAGGTGCGGGTAGATGGGGAATGGTTGGAGCTGCATTCAATTGAGAAATAGAGAATGCACACACTGAAGTTGCCCCACATTTTTCCAGCCAGCCCCATGATGTGGAAAATGATCTCCCTGTAGGACTCTGCACACCAAGCAGGTGTCCTTATTCACCAGTGGTTCTGTTCCACCCACTATGGGATGTGTCACCTCAGAAGCTTAGAAACAAAGAGCAGAAATAGGCCATTCAACCCTTCGATGCTGTTCTGCCATTCAACACAATCTTAGATGTTTCCCCAACTCAATGCTATATCCCAGTTTCTGTCATACTCCTTGATGCATTTATTGACCCAATCCATGAGCTGATTAATTGTGACTATGGTTAAAATGTTCTCACAGCAACATTGCAATGTTAGGTGCTGGTCCACTCCAAAATGCACTGTTGCTATACTGGAGTATTCTGTAAGATGTGCCATGATGGTGAGGAGAGGCTGGAAGTTGGCTATTGCCACCATCTGTGGAAGATTCACATGACTTCTACCTATGAAGTGTGCACAGAGACTTTCGTACCCAGTGTGCAAGATGGCAGCCCAGAGTACATAATGGTGAGCTGTATGAGCCACTTTCATGGCAGTAGTTCTTACCATCTTGTTTATCTCCAGCATCTGGTAGCTCAGAATCTGTACAATAATGACTCGAGATTCAATGGTAATTTGGTTAATAATGAGTAATAATAGAACATAGAACATAGAAAAGTACAGCACAGAACAGGCCCTTTGGCCCATGATGTTTTGCTGAGGTTTAATTCTAATATAAAATATAATAACTTAACCTATGCACCTCTCAACTCACTGCTATCCATGTACCTGTCCAGCAGTCGCTAAAATGTCCCTAACGACTCTGCTTCCACCACCACCGCTGGCAACACATTCCATGCTTTCACAACGCTCTGTGTAAAGAACCTACCTCTGAAGTCTCCTCTATAGCTTTGACTAATATCTTAAAACTATGACCCCTCATACCAGTCAATCCTGCTCTGGCTATTGACTCTATCTACTCCTCTCATTATCTTGTATACCTCAATCAGGTCTCCTCTCTTCCTCCTTCTCTCCAGAGAGAAAAGTCCAAGCTTATTCAACCTTTTTTCATAAGGCAAGCCCTCCAGTCCAGGCAGCATCCTGGTAAACCTTCTTGACACCCTCTCCAAAGCCTCTGTATCTTTCCTATAGTAGAGCGACCAAAACTGGACACAATATTCCAAGTGTGGTCTCACCAGGGTCTTGTAGAGCTGTAGCAAAACCTCGCAGCTCTTAAACTCAATTCCCTGTTAATGAAAGGCAAAACACCATATGCTTTCTTAACAACACTATCCACTCGGATGGCAACTTTGAGGATCTATGTACTTGCACACCGAGATCCCTCTGTTCCTCCACACTGCCAAGAATCCTGTCTTTAATCCTATATTCAGCATTCGAGTTCGACCTTCCAAAATGCATCACTTCGCATTTATCCAGGTTGAACTCCATCTGCCATTTCTCAGTCCAGCTCTGCATTCTGTCTATGTCATGCTGCAGCCTGCAGTAGCCCTCTATACTATCGACGGCACCTCTAACCTTTGTGTCGTCTGCAAATTTTCTCATCCAAGTCATTTATAAAAGCTACAAAGAGCAGAGGCCCAGGAACACAGCCCTGTGGGACCCCACTCAACACTGATCTCCAGGCAGAATACTTTCCATCTACAACCACTCTCTGCCTTCTGTCAGCCAGCCAATTCTGAATCCAGATAGCCAAATCTCCCTGTATCCCATACTTCCTGACTTCATGAATGAGCCTACCATAGGGAACCTTATCAAATGCCTGTAATCCTCTAAAGCTGTGCTAGATCCTTGCTTCCTCCATCTTATGTAAGCTGCCTTCTGCCTTTTGACGAGAAGCTCCTCTGTTCTCGTCATCCAAGGTTTCTTAATCTACCCTTTCTTACCTGTCTCAGAGGAACAAATTCGTGCATCACTCGCAACAACTGCTCCTTAAATAGTCTCCACATGTTTGCTGTGTCCTTTCTGTGGAACAATTGCTCCCAGTCTGTACTTCCCAACTCCTGTCTAATAGCACCATAATTTGCTTTTCCCCAATTAAATATCTTCCCTCGGCAACTGCTCCTTTCCCTCTCCAAGGTTATAATAAACATGAGGCAGTTGTGTTCACTGTCACCAAAGTGTTCTCCCACTGCGAGATCTGACACCTGTCCTGGCTTGTTGCCGAGCGCCAAATCCAAAATGGCCTCTCCCCTCGTCGGTCTGTCTACATACTAAGTAAGGAAACCCTCCTGAACACACCTGACAAAAATGGCTCCATCCAAACCATCTGCACTTAGGAGGTTCCAGTTGATATTGGGAAAATTGAAATCACCCATAACAACAACCCTGCTATTTCTGCATTTTTCCAGAATCTGCCCGCCTATGTCTCTACTGCTATTAGGTGGTCTGTAGAAAACCCTCAATGCGGTGGCTGGTCCCTTGCTGTTCCTAACTTCCACCCATACTGACTCAGTAGACAAACCTTCCTCAACAACCTTCGTTTCTGTAGCTGTGATGCACTCTCTGATTAGTAATGCTACACCCCCTCCTCTTTTTCCACTCTCCTTGTTTTTTTTAAAACATTCTAAACCCTGGAACATCAAGCAACCATTCCTGCCCCTGTGAAACCCACGTCTCCGTTATGGCCACAGCATCGTAGCCCCAAGTACTGATCCATGCTCTAAGTTCATCACTCTTATTTCTGACACTTCTTGCGTTAAAGCAGACACACTTTAACCGATCCCTTTGTTTCATCGCGTGAGAAACCTTCCTGATAGATTCACTACATCCTGTCACTGCCCCATCTGCAACTGTCCTCCTCTCAGATATGTGGCTCTGATTCTCAACCCCTGCCAAACTAGTTTAAACCCTCCCGAACCACACAAACAAATCTCCCATCCAGGACATTTGTGCCCCTCCGGTTCAGGTGCAACCCGTCTTTCATGTACAAGTCCCACCTTACCCAGAAGGTATCCCAGTGGTCTAGGTATCTGAAGCCCTCCCTCCTGCACGAGCCTCGCATCCACGTGTTAAGTTGCATTCGCTGACTGTTCCTCAACTCACTATCTCGTGGCACTGGTAGCAAACCTGAGATCACTACTCTACTCGTCCTGCTCTTCTGCTTCCAACCTAACTCTCTGTAGTCACTTTTCAGATCCTCAATCCCTTTCCTGGCTATATCATTGGTGCCAATATGTACCACGATTTCTGGCTGCTCAACCTCCCCCTTCAGAATCCCGATCAGCGACGTGCTGGACCCTGGCAACATATCTTCCGGGAGTCCTGTTCCTGACCACAAAATCTCCTGTCAGTCTGTCCAACTATTGAGTCCCCTACCACTAGTGCTTTTCTATTCTCCCCCCTTCCATTCTGGTCCACAGTGCCAGGCTCAGTGCCAGAGACCTGACAACTATGGCTTTCCCCAGCAGTTACCAGGAGGGGGTCTGCTGCCCCAGAAACAATGCAAAATGATGCAGACGTGCTTTGGGCTGTGGAGGAGGGTTCACTGAAAGACCAGCATGGTCCCCTGGCTTTTATTCCAAGCTGTAAACTAAAGCAACAATCTATACCTCCCCCTACATTTCCGCACCATTTCTACACACTCCATATGCCTCATTATTAAAAACTCATACCACCCCACACACCCACCAATTCCCCCCAGGTGCCTCATACCCTTCATGCCAATCTATGCCCCACTACCCGCTGCTCATACTACCTGCTGCTCAATGACAGCCAGACTACTGCGACCACTAGGACTTATAACAGCACACAAACCAACAGCCACTCTCAGACAACAACTCACCAAAACTAAGGACCCGATACCCAGCATGAGCAAAACTAACTGCTGTGGTTCTGTTCGCTGAGCTGGAAGTTTTTGTCTAGGTGACATCCTCAGTGCTTGGGAGCCTCTTGTGAAGCGCTTCTGTGGTGTTTCCTACGGCATTTGGACAGGCCACTATAAATGCCGGAGGAAACACCACAGAAGCGCTTCACAGGAGGCTCCCAAGCACTGAGGATGTCACCTAGACAGGGGGCGAAACGTTTGCAACAAAAACTTCCAGCTCGGTGAACAGAACCACAGCTCATACTATCTATGACAATCTATTTCCTGAAGAAGGGCTCATGCCCGAAACGTCGATTCTCCTGCTTCTTGGATGCTGCCTGACCTGCTGTGCTTTTCCAGCAACACATTTTCAGCTCTGACAATCTATGCCCATCTACACTCCTGCATGGCTCCTCGTGTGCTTGATGCCAACTGATGCTCCTCTACCCACACAGAAATAAATGAGCTTTTGCAGCCCTTATGTCAACTCATACCAACACATATTCTCAAAGACCACCCTTTGCCCTAATACCATCAATGCCAACTCACCCAATATCTACCATGAGAAGATATCAGGACACATGCTGATACAAAACCTCTCCGAAGAATGCTGGCAATTGTAGATCTTTACTTGAAAAGTGTAAAACCAGAGGCTGTGCTTTGGATATCTCACTGATGAAGCCTGGATGTGCAATTTACAGTCTGCCCCACTCCCCTGTTCTCCCCCCATCCCCTGCTGAAAATATTGTGTGACAGGTGCATGTGTGTAACTTTCAGAATTGGAGCTCCGACATCAACTCGTTGCTGCAAAACTCAGGCCATATTCCCCATTGGTGGTTGTCCTTTTCTGCATTATGTGTGTTTACCTTCTATTATATTTTTGGATACCATCATTCTCCTAATGACTACTGCATTGTGTTTCATTTACTTTGATTTGGCATTGCATGTCCCTGTAACTGTTTTCTTTTATCTTCCATTGGGTGATGTGAAAACTCAAATTCTGTCGGCCTATAGTATGGTGCTATGAACAGCTGAGTGCAGAGTCTCCTGAATATAAACGTGACTATGTCTTATGTTGTTGTATGAATTTGTGCTGGTGGTCAACACAGTTGCAGAGAAAGCAATCAAGGCATTATACCTACTGAAATCCTTTACCACAACTGAAGCAACACTACATCATTAGTACAGCACATCACCTTAACCGCTGCAGTGCACTCTTTCATTCTTCAATCCAGCAGAAATAATATCTCAAAGATTCTAGGAGCTGTAAGGATACCTGGATGAAGTTATCTACTTCCTCTGCTCCAGCTTTTGCCAACAACTGACTGCTGGCCAATTAATTTAATGGGGAAGGAAAGCACAGTTTCTCAGCAGAGAATTCTGCTCAGCAAATCACTATTACAAACACCTCTGCTGAAAAAAAATTATTAATCATCAACCATAGAATGTAGAACATAGAACAATACAGCACAGAACAGGCCCTTCAGCCCACGATGTTGTGCCGACCATTGATCCTCATGTATGCACCCTCAAATTTCTGTGACCATATGCATGTCCAGCAGTCTCTTAAATGTTCCCAATGACCTTGCTTCCACAACTGCTGCTGGCAACACATTCCATGCTCTCACAACTCTCTGTGTAAAGAACCCGCCTCTGACATCCCCTCTATACTTTCCTCCAACCAGCTTCAAACTATGACCCCTCGTGTTAGCCATTTCTGCCCTGGGAAATAGTCTCTGGCTATCGACTCTATCAATGCCTCTCATTATCTTGTATACCTCAATTAGGTCCCCTCTCCTCCTCCTTTTC